>NC_056737.1:1687948530-1687953530 GCF_019279795.1 Protopterus annectens
ACATAGCATGAAGAGTTGCATTTGTGACCCTGAGAATATGTCTAGTGTTAGATTTGACATGTGCCTGTGCCTTCATGACAGTCCAAAACATGCATCTGGTGACACCTTCTGCAGCACTTGTGGCAGGGGCATGATGGGTAGCAGTTCACCTATAAGCACCCCTGTCCGTCCACATTTGTGTACTCTTGCCTGTTCTCTGTCTATGATAGGTGTATACACACTATATAGTTCTCTTAGCATTACATGACAAATGTGTATCATACTCATATTCACAGGTAGCATATGGATATGTACAATAGCCCTGTGGCTGGCCTAGCAGTGGCACAGTCAGTAGTGTTTGACAGACACTCCAGTGTTTGTCATATGTGAGCTGTCCTTTCCTGGGGTGAGTTAGGGTCCTGAGCTGTGTTCTATGTCACAGCAGAGAGAGGCAGATGCTATGGTCATAGGTGCTGTTTAGCAGGACATCACCACAGCAAATCTTGCTCAGACATAAATCTTTCAAAATACTATTTCCCATTATTAGAAAACACATACTGCATTCACTTATATGCTGACTTGTTTCACATAGCTTTTTATTATTTCACACTGCACTGGGTTGTATCAAAAGCTTGTTCCATGTCTTTTTGTTTTCTCAATGTGGAGTTTTCGTAGACAGATGTTTGGAATATGTGTCTGCATGCCCTTTGTAGGTAATGCTCTTGACCAGGTGATGGCCTGTGCACCAATTTGTGTTCCCCACTTGCTAATTGCATGCAGAGCAGCTGGGTAGTTCTTTCAATAGCAAAAGTCATGGAAACACACTCCTATAATTGAGTACTTAATGTGGGCATTGTCCCTTTGCCTTGGCTGTGAGGAACACATCCTAGAGGTGTATGGCTACTGAGTTTACAGCAGGTGGGAATACCTCTTACAACAAGACTTGTGGAGACAGGCCAACTAACTGGTGGAGAAGGTTACAGACTTAAGGACCAAATGTGAGTATTACTGTAATATGGTGTGAATACTGCTAGTTTTATGGGCTTTGTGTGTACATGTTACTTCTGCATGGATTACAGTCTGCAAAGTTATGTGCCAGCATAGCTATGAACTGTAGGACTATCCACATAATGGCCAGAGGTTTGCCTGTTATGTTTGGTGTGTTACCCAGACAGGTGTTGTCATTGGCAAATCAGTCGCATACTCTGGTCATTGCTGCCAGTAAATGGCAACATCCATTTGTGTATCTGACTTCATATCCATCTGAATAGAAATGTTGCAACCAACCCTGTAACACCAGCAACTTTCTCAGTGTATAACAGCAATATTTCAAATATGGCCCTGTGTCTGGCCTCTGGCCTCCACTTATATGACAGGCTTTTTCCAGTTGTCATGCAGTAGAAGGTTGATAGGTATGGTTTATCAGTATTTAGTGTTGACGTTCCTGCTATCATCCCAGTGATGTGGAAAGTAAATAATGTGGGAAGAAATAGCCAGGGAATTGTTATGGCTAGGCTTGTATAGGCCCTAGGGCTGATAGCCTAGTACCAACCTATGAACCTATGAACCTAAGTGAGGTAGGTGCCATACATATGACTGCAAAGGCTGGACAGCATGTAGAACCCTGTACAGTCAAAGGATGGATCTGCAAAGTAGTAGGACATGCCTTAGAATCAGTCTGTTAGAACATGTGTGAGATAGTAGTTTTTACATGGATAAATGTTCTATAGCTGTTACGTTTCATACATTTCACCATGGGGACTCTACTGGGTTACAATGTACTTTTCTGGGAAATGTCTGTTTCCAAGTTTGATCAAACACTTTTAACAGAACCATTGTTATGTGAAGAATCAATTTACATTGTATCATTTGATACTTTATCCCCCAGGGGGTTAACTGAAGAGTGTAATTGGAGGCTGTTTAAGAAGATAAGCAATTGCTTTCTGTACTTAAGGCAAATATGTTTTGTAATGTAATACTTGATGGCAAAACACATCAAAACATTGTGTGTATTGATGTCTGGTTGTCTGTTGTTTTACTATCTTCACTCATTTTAGTTATATTGCTAAGAGGTCAGGGTATGTCTGGCCATTGTGTATGGCATATCCTGAATTTGTAGCAGTGTACTGTGCACTTATTAGTTGTACTGTGTAGGGGGGGGAGGGCAGCAGATGTCAGTGGAATGGGTTCCTTTGTATCATTACCAATGTGTTTGTATGTCCATAGACTGGTCCCCCAACTTCATCTGGAGTGGTCCACAAATATACTAAGGTGCTCTTGGCTCTAACAGTACTGCAAGTTATTAACAACTAAATCATTACTGATTCCACAGTCTTCCTTCCCAATAATAAACCGACTGCACTGCATGCTATGGTTGAAAACATTATAAAACAGTACAGCTCAGATAGCTTAGTGGTTATATGCATTGACTATTGTGTACAGGTTCCTGGGTTCAAGGGCTGTATATTTTGTTGCATGCCAGGTGTATATTATTTCCATTACATAGCATGCCTATATGTGCTGTTATTACAGTAGCAAATGGTGTGAGTATATTGTATGGGACATGTGTATACATGGGTGGTTGCACATGTGATATGCACTCACACATCCATTGTACACCAGCTACACTACCATGGAGACATATATAATATACCAGACATTTGACTATTAAAATAGTACTAATTAGTTACCTTTCCTGTAACTAGTCTAGTCCAAATACAAATTTCCTGTATCCAGGACTGTATGTTAGCTTCTGAGTGTTGCCCAAGTTTGCTCCTCAATTTGTCACTTAGATAAGCTAGTTCTCTCCTCTCCTGCACTTTCAATAGATTATTACTTTAGCACCTTACCAGACATCTTGTAGCAAGTATTTTAGCACACAAAAGTGCTAACAGCACTAAGCGTTCTATGAGGAAACAGCTTCAGTAATTATTATTAATGGACACCCCTCCAGGCATGTCTACAGGTCAGTTCCCTGTGCTTTCACCTATTAACCTGCAGATTTGGCCATCCTGAGGCAATGTAGCAACTGCCTCATGTACACAGACAACCCTCACCTCTTACCTCTTTACACTCAGACTTGCAAGAGATGCACTTCTATATACAAACTGGAAGCCACACAATCTCCAGCCAAGACCAGAATAGTTGGTCAAGAGGAGATGGTCAACACTTGCACCACACTACATGGAACACATAGCCCAACAGAACACACACCAGCACTGCCTTCAGATAAAAACAAAAACCACACACCCACCTTTGTGGAGGCTCTCAATAAAAAGCTGCACAAACAGCAGAGACCTCCAAGGCAGACATACAATCCACCAACACCACACAACACTAATCACAAAACACATATGTCTCCTAAAGAGTGTGCCAGTCAACCAAAGTGCCTAAGGCAAAACAGCATGGTTAAAACACTAGGCATAGTTGACTTGATAGTGAGGAACAGTGATGTCCCACTCACTAGGTTGAAAAAGGAGAACGTGACAGTCAGCCGCCTGTCAGGTGCCAGGATCTACCACATAACACACACACGGAGGTCCCGCAACACAGGTACACATATGACTCTGTCATTGTACATGTGGGTGTGAATGACCTGAGACATACCTCCTCTCTGGACTATATGATAACAGACATGGAGGAGCTCTCCAACTATGTAGCCCAGACAGGTATGACCCTAGCCCTGAGCAGCATCCTACCATCACCTAGAATGATACCACAGTACAAGCTGAAAATGACTGATTTCATCAATTGGCTACAATTTCTGGAATCATTGTAAGGGGATCCACTATCTGTGTGCCTGGGATGACATGTTTGACAGACCGTGATCCTTTGCCAGAGATGGTCTGCATCTGTAACCCCTGGGCTTTCAGATACTGGCCAAGGCTCTTGCTACCCCTACAGTGGCTTCTTTAGGCAGTGTTCCAAAGACCACATTACCACTGTAACAGCTGTAAACAAATGTAATCTGAGGATCATGGTGCTCAACACTAGTGGTCTACATTTCAAAATGCACTCCCTCAAATCACTCCTTAAACTGGAAAACACTGACATTTGTGCTGTAACAGAGAATTGGTTCAAGGCAGCAGGAAGCACACCTGCACTACCAAGCTATCACTCATTTCACACCTGTTTGGCCCAGAACTTGGACTGAAGCTGCAAAGGTGGTGGTGTTTCAATATTCATAATGGATGTGCATGCCTACAGACTGTTAGCACAACATAATGCATCTGAGATACTTCAGGTGCAGCTAACATTGGGTAAGACAGCAATACAGGTCATAGCCTGTTGTAGGTCCACAAACATGGCCCAAGACTCACACTCTCCATTCCTAAGCACCATGGGGAATATTAGGTTCTAACCCAACACTCTCATACTGGCCGACATAAACTACCCCACCATTAACTGGAAAAACTACTCATGTACCAATACATGTGGCCAATGATTTCTGGACTTTATTAATTCCGATGCCCTGGACATGCTCGTTCTTACTCCCACTAGAGGTAGCAGCATCCTTGACCTGGTCATTACTAACATGGGTGAACGTTGCTCTACACCAATAGTAAAGTCCTCCCTGGTTAGATACTAACGCAAACTAATCACCTTGGAAATTCACATCCCTCCCACCACCCAACAAAGGTAACCACCATGAAATCTTCCCCAAAGCTAACTTTGGGCACCTACAAACAGGTGTCTAACTGCATGGCACACATGCAGATAGAGACTATTTGCATGACTGCAGAATCTTACACCAATGCAGTGCCTGACCACATACACAAATGCATAGATCTCACCAAATGCAATACAACCAAGATGCTCTCTTCAGAAGAAAGGAAGCCAATCTGGTTGTCCCCTGCCATAAACAAACTCTACAACAGAAGAAGGAAATTGATGCGGAATAAGGTGAAGTCCCCAGACTGGAAATACTCCCTTATCAGCCTCAACCAAAGGTTGAGATCTCTCATCAAATCTTGTAAAGGTAGCTATGAAAACATGATTGCAGCAGATAGTAAAGACGACCA
>NC_056737.1:1687961030-1687981030 GCF_019279795.1 Protopterus annectens
CATGTACCTATACACTTGCCCAACACATTCTGGAATCCATAATACAGACTGCATGATATGTTTGAAAAAGCATCATAAAATTCTATAGCTCAAATGTTTTAGTGGTTAATTGCTTTGACCATGTTGTACATGCTCCTTGGTTAAAGAGCCGGGACTGACAGTTTTATTTCCATTAATGTTAAATAACCAGACTGCATGATATGTTGGGAAAAACATCATAGAATTCAATAGCTCACATAGATTACTGGTTAATTACTTTGACTGTGGTGTACGGGCTACTGGGACTGACATTTATTTTCCATTAATGATTAACAGCCAGAGTGCATGATATGTTAGGAAAAACATCATTGCACTCTATATCTCACATGGCTTACTGGTTAAGTATATTGATTATGGTGTATAGTGTCCAGGGTTCAAGACCTGCAAGGGCTGTTTATTTTGTTGCTACACTTTAAACTTTATTGCAGAGTGGGAATAAAATAAAAAAAATATATATGTTTTGACTATTTTACTAGGGGTATGGACATATGGACATTGCTTTCTGCACTCTTATCTATGTGGTTGATGTTGATAACATGACATTGGCTTTGCATTACCTTGTACTTGCACACATTCTGGGGAAAGCATATAATGATGGTGGAAGAAATAGGGACAGATTTTAAATATTGCTCTTACATACTTGAAAGTGTATCATATTTGCTTTACTGTTTTTTTTTTTTTTTATCCACGGACACTAACAGTAGTGTCCATGGACACACACTCTCACTACTGTTGACCTCCATGCAGGGGACATGCATATTGTGCGATCTCTGCTCTCAGACACACACCCTTGTGCTCGTACACAGATCCATGTCAGTGTAAGAGCTGAGCAGCGCGCCTTCATTAATATTCAAGGCGTGCTGCTGCTGTACACGAGCATGGACCACTCTGTGTTGGAATAATGCTATTTTGACATGGAGCTTCGTGAATCCGGGGGATTGAGTTCTGTCAATCATGTCATCCCAAGCAGAGAGATACTGGATCCCCTGAGAATGACACAAAACATGTAAGCCAATGTTGCAGTCAATCATCTGTTGATAGTACCACAGCATCATTCTGGGTGATGGTGGTATACTGCTCAGGGCTACTGTCACACCTGCCTGGACCATATAATCAGAGAGTTCAACCATGTCTCCTGTCATGTAGTCCAGGGAGGTGTACCGCAGGTCATTCACGCCTACATGGATACAGAGTGATACTTGTAGCTGTTGCAGAGTGCCATGACTGGCTGTGTCATGTGTTGGATACTGGCATGTGATAGATATTTGGCTGTTACCTGCTCCATATTCATCTTAGTGAGTGGGATATGTGCATACCTCTGTAGTCAGTTACCTATGAGCACTGTATTGTGCAAGGTGGCTAGCTTTAGGAGCTTAGGTTTGAAGGCACACTGTGTAGGTTAAATATTTGTCTCTTGGCATGTGCCATGTTGTGGTGTCTGAGTGGGTGTCTATTTTGCTGGCCTATGCTGTTTGGGTAAATGTCCATTGAGTGCCTCTGTGAAAGTGGGTGTGTGACTTTTCACTGTATGTCATGGTTGTAAAAGTGGGTATCATGGTGAGCTATGTGTTCCACATGGTGTGGTGCAGATGATATTCTTATCATATTGACCTGCTAGTAGAGTCTTTGCTGAAGAGTGCATATGTCCACATTAGGTGATATACAGATAACTCCCACAGGTCTGATTGATTAGAGTTTAGAGGGGAGGGTTGTTTGTGTACATGAGGTAGTTGCAACAGTGCTTCAGTATGGACAAGTGCACCAGGGTAATGGGTGACAGCACAGAAAACTTCCCTGCAATCATGCAGGGAGGGGTGAACATAACTGGTAACTACTGGGGATACTTCTGTGAGAAATGAGTACTGCTGAAGGCTCCCATCTGTGTCACACTTATTGATACATTAACTTGGTGAGTGCCAAGCCATAATGCCATTTGAAGTGCAAGACAGAAAGAACTAACATGATGTAAGGGTGGAACAGAAGGCAGACTTACTGCCGCCTGTAATACTTTATCTCAGTTGTGCAGTTATCAGCAGCTTTGGCCATGTGAAAGTACAGTAAACTTTGTAACACATGCAGTGACTATGAAACACTATAGTAGACATAACTAGATAGACAGGAGTTCTAATCCCCATATTGGCAAGTGTGTGTGTGTGTGTGTGTGTGTGTGTGTGTGTGTGTGTGTGTGTGTGTGTGTGTGTGTGTGAGAGTGTGTGTGAATCATGTACTGTGTGATTTATACCGGTTTGGTTTGTGTACCATCCTGTAATTGTCCCATCACCCTACTTTACTAGGCCTACTGCTGTCATTCAACTTAGAAGTTACGTGGGACAAAAAGAACTCATGTAAGCTCTGTAGAGCATCTGATAACTGCATAACACTGTAGTAGAAATAACTAGACAGGTAGGGGTTCTATTTTTAATACTGGCAACTGTGTGTGTGTGTATGTGTGTGTGTGTGTGTGTGTGTCCCTTTTGTCAAATATCATATCCTGTTTGGCTGATAGCATTTTGATTAGTGTTCCTTCCATGCCTGTTTACCAACTCCCGATGGCATTATCTTATATAGCGTGGTAATGACATCTGCCTCACATGAAGCATTGTACATGCCATTCCAGTCCTCTGCACAGATGTTTAGTGGATATCCAGATGTTTAGGTTTATAGGTTCATAGGTGTGTACTAGGCTAATGACCCTGGAGCCTTTATAAGCCTAGCCAGAGGATTACCCTGTCATTGTGCCATCTGACATTATTTCCCAGTGTGCCTGTGGAATAGAGCCACTGCAGTGATCTCTGGGGTGAATTCTCTATTTCCCATCCATTCAGAAAGATTTCTCTCGAAGAGGGCCAGTGAGGTACTTTGTTTGACATGTATGGGATGTCTATTCCATAGCATGGGCAGTCTCTGGGTTATGCACCCATCCCTTTGGTATGTTCTGTTGATTGTGGTAATGAGGTTGAGGTCTCTGGAGCATGTGGTGCAGAGGGATTGGGATATCCTTGGATGTAGCATTTCTAACAGAGCTGGGTCAGACATGGCTTTGTAGGGCAAGCAGGGATCATCTCTAAGTAGGAGATATGAGACAGAGAATAGTTGGATTGTTTTGAGTCTGTCCATATAGGACAACTGTTTCAGGTCTAGGATCATCTTTGTGCAGTACGTTTGCGACCTCTGCAGTTGTTGCAGGTTTACATTGAGTTACATGCCAAATGGGGCATTGTACCCGATGACTGGCCTAATGAGGGAAGGGTAGGGGAGACAATGACCCCCTACTTCCTGTATGCAAAACTATTAGTAATCAGCTGTTCCACATAGAAGGACTGTCTGCTCACAGTGGCAATGTGGTGGTCCAAAGAGAGGTTGCTGTCAACCTGTGTTCACAGATCTCTTATAATGCCTTCTGTGTTCAGTGGACTACCACTGATGTGGTGATTTATGGGAAATGAGTTGTGCCCAAAGGGGATGCTGACACATATTTGGCCATTGAGCTTCAGGCCATGCTTCTGACAGTATACATTGGTCTCAGTGAGGCCTTTCAGCTGGATATCAACATCACTTGGGTAGTTAATAATAGCTCCCAACATGCAACTGTCTGCAAACTTTGTCAGCAAGAGTACTCTTGTGATGGCCTGTACTCTAGAGAAGTAGATAACAAACAGGGGAGGAACCAGGACCGAACACAGTGGGACCACACTTGTGACTGGTCGCAGTCTGACTTGGAGTCAGCTACTTTCACACTGTGGGTCTATCTGTGAGCCAGTTTGCAGCTCATCTAGTGATATAGGGGTTGATGCCTACCTTAGTGGGTTTTCTAGGATTCCAGAGTGGGGAATGGTATCAAAGGCCTTGGTCAGATCAAGGTAGGCTGTATGACCACCTTGACATAATCCACAGCTCTGGTGACTGACTCAAAGAAGTTGACCAAGTTAAGCAGGCATGATCTACCCTCCAGAAAACCAAACTGTGTGGGACACAGACTTTGGAGATCCCCTATATCCTTGTTTATTAGGTCCATGATGATGTGTTCCACAGCTTTACATATCAGACTCATCAGGCTAATGGAGTGATAGGTCCTATGGTCTGTAGTTGCTCCTATTTTGTGTAGAGGGATGATTGTAGCAATGCACTATTTGGTAGGGACAAAGCCTGAGGTGAGGCTATGATTGAACAGGGCACACAGGTGTGGTGCCAAGTCACTCTGTAGTTCATGTACAACACAGCCAGGGATATGCTCAGGTCCCATAGAAGATGTATTCCTGGCCTTGGACAGTGCTATTTTAACCTGTGCAGCAGTAATACTGGGTGCCTGGCAATCTACTGGTATTGTGATTGGTCCTTTGGGGGGGGTAAGGTTGGCACTGAATCTCTCAGACAGTTTATTGACAATATCTGTTGGCTCAGTATAGGAGGTGCCATTGTGCATTAGCTCAGAGCAAATCTGGGTAATGGCATGGAGATTATCCACATAACTATTGAAGGCCTTGTGTTTATATTTCCTATCTGCTGCAATTCAGTTTTCATAGCTAGCTTTAGAGTATTTGATGAGTGATCTCAACCTTTTGTTGAGAATGATAAGGGAGTTGTTCCAGTCTTGGGACCTCACCTTTTTCTGCATCAGTTTATTTGTTCTTTTGTTGAGTTTATGTATGGCAGGGGACCACCACATTGACTTCCTCTTTTGGAGGACAAAGTCTTGGTTCTATTGGTCATGGCAAGATCCATGCATATGTGCATATGTTCATAAAGTGCATTGGTGTATGATCTGGTCATCATGTAACTATTTTCCATTTACATGGGTGCCGTGAACTTAGCCACCTCTGTTTTAAGGAGCCCAAGGTTAGCTTTGGAGATGTTTGTCATGGTGGTTATCTTTGCGGGTGGGGGGGATGTGGATTCCCAAGGTGATTAGTTTTTAGTTGGATCCACACCTCAGTATTTTGATGTGTGGACCCAGTAAGGTCACGTATGTCACCACGTACATCAGGGAGAGTTGCACCCACCACCCTGAGTATTTGTGTGTTGTAGCATTCATTATGTGCCTGTGCAACCATGACAGCCTGGAACATACATCTGATGACTCCTTCTGTGACACTTGCAACAGTGGCCTAACAAACAGCACTCTTCCTGCAAGCATCCCTGTCCATCCACCTGTGTGGGACCTTACCTGTACTCTGGCTATGGCCAGTATCAAAACTCACACCTGCCATTGTCACCACACTAGCCTGTACAATGCCACCACCTGCCAGCTGTCCATCATCTGTGGCCACTGGTGACAAGGTATGTGTGGACATTGTCACTGTGTGCAGTGATGATGTGCACAAGAGTGGGATGCCAACTAAGGGCACAGATTCAGCCCCTGACAACAACACCTGTACCTCAGTATACCTATCATCATTGGCAGAGTCTACAGAGATACTGACATTGTTTCAAAAGGGGGAATCCAGATCCCATCACCACCTATGAGAGGAAGACAACATATGTACATTAATACCTGCACTTTGATGTTGGCTGGTACACACACACATACACACACACACACATGCACACACGCACACACACACACACACACACACACACACACACACACACACACACACACACACACACACACACACACACACACACACACACACACACACACACACACTTACAGGTGAGGTGGCACAAATCTGTTACACAGACCACACATTACCCACATGATGACATGCATGGCACATGGCTGTCAACATCATGCATGACAGCCAGTTGTACAACATGTAGCTGACAATATAGAGTTCTGGGATATGTGATTAGTGTTAGTGGGTGATGGCCATTTCCCAGCACAAACTGCATGCAGCCATGTACACATCATTGCTGTCCACCTGTATAGCACAGTGGCAAGTACTACAGAATGTACCTCACAACTGTACATATACTCACAAGATGTGTAGTAGTCTGGCTCATATGTCTGCTCTATTTCTCATAATCCCTATGTTTCTCTGTGACATATATGGGATGATCTGAGGAGTGACATCACTGATTAATGACATACATGTGAGTGTCGGATCTTCAAACAAGCAGTGAATGTATGGTCACACAACCTCTGTTACACCACCAGCCATGTAAGCTTACAGTGGATATGATAAGTGTGCACAACCCTGTTAACATGCCATGTTCTTTTTATATAGAGAATGAGACCACAATAATGCATTCAAATATGTCACCCACCTTCCATGTGACATATGACCTGTGCAATCCAATTGTTAAACAAACACATGATATGTGTAAAATATGATGATTGCAATCTGTACAATATGTTGATTGCATATGTGTGCACACTCTTAAAATGATAAATTGTTGAAGCACATTGTAAATGGCTTACAGCATTCACTCTTCTTGTGAAGGTGTCTATCAGCATGCCACATCCTGACTTGGCATTATTTGGCCACTCTTCCATGCAAAGGTCACCTAACTCTGTCAGAATGCAAGGGCAGCTCATGTGCAAAGACCTCCGTCAGGTCACACTGGGGTTTTCTATCTGATGTAGGTCTAGGCTCTGGCTGGGCCAATCCATACCCATGTTTGTGTTCAGGTGGAGCCATTCTTAGATAGCTTTGGATGTATGCTGCAGTTCTTTGTCATGTTGAAGGCTGACACACCTCCTCATCATCAGCATTCTTGCAGATGCCTAATGGATTTTGGGCAGAAGTGGGTGCTATTAGGAAATGTTCAGAATTCCCACCACCGTGACTACAGGCCCTGTTCTGTCTGTGGAACAGAAGCCCCACAGCAGGCCACTGCCACCAGTGTGATTCACCATGGGGATGTTGGTGTTCAGGTTATGAGAGGTGTTGCTTGTGTACCACACATACCTGTTGGTATTGTGACTGTGTGGTCAATCCCTAGTCTCATTACACCAAAACAAATTTTCACACCTGCCTTTGAGAGACATGATGTGTTTCATTGCAGTTTGTATCCACTCCTGTCTATCTTTGGTGTGTGGGAATGCTTCCATCTTCTGACCCTACCCCATAGGCCAGACGTATGCAGCATATGGGAGAGTGTTCTCACAGGTAGTACAGAACACCAGTACTAGCAAGGGGTTCCTGCAACTCCCTCGGTGTTGCTGTATGTCCCCTGACAACCTCCCTAGCCAGGTCTTGACATGTGCTGTCATCATTTTTGGAGAGACATCAAGTTCTTTTCAACAGCGCTATTGTCCCATATTCACTCCACCTTTTGATAACTGTCTCCACTGTGTTCTATGGTGTATGCACTGCTGTGGTAATGTTGTTGTAACCTACACTTGACTGATAGCTTTCAAATATGAGACTCCTTTGCTGCTTTGTACGCTGTTGCAAGCCATGGCTGTTGCTGTTGCAGACAACTGAGAATATGTCATGGTTATCCCACTTGGGCAGCAGACTGTTATTTGGTGTTAGAGTGCCTTTACTTGATGGCTGGTGTGTACCCAAGCAGACTATATGCTGTCAGTAAATCAAAAGCTGCTGCAATGACATATTATTTGAAGGGTGTGCACACATATGCATCCAGCGTATTGTGGGGTTTGTATACTCCATATTTGATGGCCAACAGATTGATTGTTTGTACAGGGAATAGTTCATGTCATAGGTCACATTATAGTTTGGAAAAGATGAGTACTGACATATTGTGGTCTCAATTTGTATAGACATCACAAACACTTGGCATCTTAACTGACTTGTGTACACTGTTTATATCCACTATATGATAGTAATGTTTCACACATGTCCCTACCTTAGGCCATTTGTCCAACCATTGTGTTACTCTCTGTCCAGAAGTCTTGCACTGACAGGCCATGTGTTATGCTACAGGGATGAAACATTCTCATCAGATAGGCCCCTGTGGTGACTACTGTGATGCGATGCAGTTGACCCCAACACAGGTGAACATGCACATAAAGCAATATGGCTATGAGTGGCAGTTGTGTGCATGGTACACTGCATGGCCTTCACATGCCTGAAGTATTGGCAAATCACAACAGTACAATTGCATACTCACCAGCTGCAGGCTGGTATCCCACATGCAGATAGGAGGGACCTAGGTAGTTGTGTGAGGGGAGTACGGTTAGCAGAACCACAAGTGGCATTGGTACAGGATGGATGCAGCATGTGTGCACAAGTACAATACAACCCCCAATACTACACAATTTGCTGTCCTTCACCATAGATGTGCATGTCTGTGCATTAAATAACCCCATCTACAACTGCAATCTGACCTGATGCATGTACGTAGATACTCTATAATTACAAGCATGTCTCCTACACTTGTCTAGTGATCTACACTGGGGACTTACCTGCACACTCTTCATCCATTGTCTAGGTGCCAACCACCTCAAGTATATAGGGGGGTTTGTAATTCTGATGTTGTACTGGGATAGGTGCCCCAAGGTACCCGTGGAGCTCCCCAGTGGGTGCCAGTGGGGCTGCAAGGCCAGGCCCATGCCTGTGGCTGTGCGGTCCCTGGCCACTGCAGCAGCCCTTTGCCAGGCATGAGGTATAAAGTCATTTTTACGATCCCAGACTTGCTCGTATGTACATGCATGCAGACCAACATCGTTTACCCTGTGGATAAGGTTGTGTCACAGGCCAGTCCTCTCCTGCAGATGTTGCTGGCTCCAGCCAAACATAATGGCATGGTTGTTTAGTATGGCTTTTATGATTATATTTGTCTGAGCCACTGTGAATGTTGACCTTTGCTGATGCGACATTGCACCTTTGAGACATTACAAGGGAGACACATCACAGGACCTCATACATTTGGCAACCATATGTACAGAATCTGCACATCTACATTGAATACCATTAGCCACCACTCACAACCACACCATGCCCCTGTAACTTATCAGCACTGTATCTGCTTGCATTGCACTGCTGGCCCTGAGGTGTCATATTCCCCTCAATGAGGCCTACTTAATTTCCTACTCCTGTACTCCTCATTCATGTCTGTGTTGAGGGATGACATTGACCATCTTCCATGTGGATGTGGTGTGGATGGTGCCAAGCCTTGTTGTGACTATGGTGTCTAATGTTGCTAGGTACACATGCCTGCATTCATGTAGGATGCAGACAGGGATGTTATCAGGTGCCATGGATACCTACATTTGTTGCCTATCAGTAGGCAATATGTACCTGCTCACTGGTGATGAGGAGAGGGGTGTAGCTGCTGTGCATATCTAACTATAGTGCTGCTGAGCCAGGGGATGATCTTTGCCCTAAACCTATCTGCAGCAGGTTGCCTATATCTATGTTGTGTGTATATATGTGGGCTGATTGGCCACCATTACAGGGTGTGCTGGCATGTGGCTTCAGAGATTGCAGACATATGTGAAGATGGCCTTGGGATTGGCCTTGGTGGATGTTTCCAATTTGTACTCATAGTTAGCCTTACAGTACTCCACCTGTGACCATATATGCTTAATCAGATAGAGGCTGACTTGATGCCAGGTTGGTGCATACTCCTGATTTGGCCTATACAGCAAATCTAGGGACCAAGTCTGTGGTCTGTGTATTGCTGCTGTCCACCATAAGCATTCAGCCTACCTTGAGGAGGGTGATGTTATTCTATTGGGTATTGCTGAGGCCGTGCAGCTATGCAGGTGCCTATATAGTACTGTGCTGTGGGCCTGGACACAGCTGCTAGTTCCACCATATGAGATGCCCATCATGTGGGCCTTGTCCATTTACCTGGCCTGAGCAGGGGACATTACAGAGGTGGGGGGGGGTTACAGCTTCACAGACAGTAGGTGGAAATACCTCACAGGACAGGACATGTGAAGACAGCCCAGCAATATGGGGGACAAGGCTCCAGAGTTTGGTACACCTTGTATGTTATTAGCATTGTTATACACATAGGGGGTTACCACGTTAACAGGGTTTGTCTGGACATGCATTTACTGGGTGAGTTAACATCTGACAGTGATATGCCTCTGACATAGCTCTCAACTGGCATGTTGTCCACAGACTGTCCAGATGTTTTCCTATTATGCTTGGTCTGTTCCTCGACCAACATCTATTTTTGTGGGATTGGTAGGATAATTTGAGGATTGTAGTCAGTACATGTTGTCATTCATTGGTGTTCCACACATCATTTCCTTCAGGGATGTGATGTTACAACAACACATGTAACAGCAGCTGCTGTCTCAATTTGTAACACCATTGTGTGTGATATGTTCTTCTTTCCAGCCCCTTGTCCTATAAGTATGCCATACATTGCCCAGATGTCCTGCACTATGAGGTGCAGAGGTATGGTATATTATTAATTACCAAATGCACACCAGTTAGCATGACATTGACCTGGCAGACTCCTGGCCATGGTATACAGCGGTGGCCAGGGTTATGCATCCACACCCTGGTAATTCTGGGGAAATCTGTACATATGACAGTATGTCTGTCTGGCCATCGTGAACAGACTTCCAAGGTTGTTTAGCAGTGTTGTGTGTTTATGTTTTTTAGGCTGGGTAGAGAGAGAGTAGCAGCTGTGAGTGCCATACATCCTTTACCTATCTGACTCTGCATGTTGCTACAGCTGCTGGTGGCCTATCAGGTCTGTATTCTTATAGGGGCTGACTATGAAATGTCATGCAACACCTCCGGATTCCCAGTACACTGTGAATTGGGGCAGTATATGTAGGGGTAATGTGTGAGTGGCAAACAGTATGTGGTTGCTCTCACAGTATTATACTGTTGTGTTCAGCTTGCTTACTGGTATGTTGCTATCACTGTGGTGCACTTGTCTGGGGGTATGCACTTTCACACCAGAGTATGCGTTCCACTAGTATTACATACCTGTACTGCCTGTTATATTTGCTACTGCATGTGTAAAGCCCCAGAGCTGGACCTGGGTAGTGTTATGTCAGTCTGATTTTAGTCTAGACATTGATCGGCAGCTCTGTGTAGTTTCCCTACTGTTGTGTTATGTCCACATATTCATAGGATGTCCAGTTGTGTGGCCAATATCTTTAGTCTGGTCCCCATAACTGTTATGTATGTATGACAAATCAATGGGATGATGTGGGGACTGAGGTCAGTAACTAATGAGAAGCAATTGAGTCCTGGAATTGTGATATTTCAGTTGATATATGTTAGGACATGCACTGTTACTACATGAACGTTCTCAACTTATCTACTGACGTATTTTGCATGTCCCTATTCTCATGCCTTTGTCCCCCCACTTCGTCAGGCCTGGTCCACATTCATTGCATTAAGGGGTTCTGAGCACACCTCTCTAGAGTGCCAAATTTTCCACAGAATGTCCAGATATTTGGACCATACTTTTGTTCAGCTCCACAATTTATTTCTATCTGTCTGGTAAATCACAGTGATGATCCAAGGATTTATGTCAGTAAATACATGACATGATATGTCAGTTCCCATCATCATATCCTTCAGGGATTGTCTGCTGAAACACACACTGTTGCTGTCTTCATTTGTAGCAATGATTTTCTAACTATGTCCGTATATATGGCCCATCCCCCCACCCCTGTTAAGTCTTTGTACAGTTTCTTTGCACTAACAGGTTGGGAGGGATGGTTCAGAGATATAACTGCACTGCACGTTATATACATACACACACACACACACACACACACACACATATATATATATATATATATATATATATATATATGTGTGTGTGTGTGTGTGTGTGTGTGTGTGTGTGTGTGTGTGTGTGTGTGTGTGTGTGTATGTATATACATGTCTATATGCAATGCACAAAGGGTTCCACAACACTTTCCCCTAATGTTGCATGCATCTATTAGATGATATGTTTGAAAAAGCAACACTAATTCCTACAGCTCAGCTTGTGTACTAGTACATTCCTCTGATTAAATTGTTCAGGGTCATAGGTCCAACACTTGGGACTGCTTTTTTTTTTTTTATTAATGTTAAATGACCTGAATGCAGGATATGTTCATTAAAGCACAATAACATCTCCCAATTCAGAAGGTATATTGGTATGTTGGTGTTATCGTAGAGGACAGTGGCCTGGGTTTGAGACTTGGCAGTGCTGATTATTTTGTTGCTGGGCAGAACAAGGTCTGATGGATACCAATGGATTAAGGCACAGTTATGCATATATGTATAATGTTATATTTAAGCAATAACCCACAGATGGGTGTTGGTAATACTGGATTTACCCACAGTTGGTGTGGTTTAGCCATGATGGCAATGCCCTCATGACCATACAATGCCAACCGTGGGTAGGTCCAACATTGCTCACACCCAGCCATGGGCTATTGCTATTATACAATGATATTTAAGAAAAACAATACATACCTTTTTTAAAAATGTCATTGTATCATGCCTCCATGCTGCCCTTCCACAGTTTTCCAGTGTCCTGGGCCATTTCTGATGTACTGCACATGCATAAGGGACATGTTCCCACACTTACACAGAGGTAGCAACAGAGATAGGGGGATCTCATTTGCATTTTTTTTTACATATCTCGGTATGTTATACAAGTTGATGAACTCGTATAACATAGTGAGATATATTCAAAAGGCAATGGAGATCTTCCTTTCTCTGTTGACAGGAGGATCCCCATTGCATTTTTTTATGATATCTTGCTATGTCATATGAGTTGTTTGACTCGTAACACAGTGAGATATGTTTGTAAATACAAAGGAGATCTTCATTTCCCCATTGCTATCTCTGCAGACTGGAAATACAAACAGGAGATATACAAATGGAAATAGTCCAGACATCCAGACCTTTTTCCATTTGCATACTCTTGGATATACAATGGGCACTCTGTTTGGACTGGCCAATTAGCGAACTCATTTTTGTATGTTAATGGCCAGTCATTGTGTAATATAAGATAAATATTTACATACACATTTATACTTTTACATTTACCTTCCATGACATCTCCCTATGTGCTTTTATTGTATTATATTCCTGTGTGACTTTACTGTATGGGGCATGTGTGTTTATATGGGGGTTTCACATCTTTGGAACACTGACATCTCACTTTTGGAACTGTTACTCTACCCCGGTTGGCAAAAACTAATTGCTACATAGTTTACGTTTACTAAAATAAGTTTAACACTACTTTTGCATGATAAAATAAATTGGTTGTTTTGGGTCTTGAATGCTGAACACATGCATGCAAAGCTGTTAGTCTAACCACTACACTACCATGGCTTGGACATTTTCCCTTATCTATATTCATTTAACTCCTATGGGATGTATAAGCTGTAATGTACATACCCACTTAGCTACACTTAAACATCCCTTAGGGCATTATAAACAGAAATATATTATTATTATTATTATTATTATTATTATTATTATTAAAACTATTATTTTCTGTAGGTTATGAGGGTGTGTATTGTGGTGTTTTGACAACTACTTGGGACTGTGTTTGGGACATATTGCAATGATTGGGCTTTCAAGGTCCTGTGCGTGTTTCATGCTGATGCAT
This sequence comes from Protopterus annectens, assembly GCF_019279795.1. Classification (NCBI taxonomy): domain Eukaryota; kingdom Metazoa; phylum Chordata; order Ceratodontiformes; family Protopteridae; genus Protopterus; species Protopterus annectens. Next base: position 1,687,974,513 of record NC_056737.1, read on the forward strand.
GACATGTTCAGTATGTGCTTTATTTCTTTTGTGGGACTGAGATTGTGCTTGTGTACACTCAAGGGATTTATCCCCTATTATGTGTGCATTTGCACACATTACCTGCTTCTGCAGAGTGCAGAAGTGCCGTACGGTGCTTTAACAATACAGGGGTGTATCACAGTGGCTATGACACACCCCCCTGTATTGCTTTCCTACTGCCATTTTGCTTTCAGTGTCACCAGACACTAAAATGATTCTGTTTTACATTTCAGTGTCTGCGGACACTAAAATAGTGGCATAATATTAGAGCAAAGCTCTAATATTATACCAGTAAGGCTTCGGAAGTGCCATACAGCACTTTCTGAGTACAGGGGATATGCAACAAGCCATTACTGGAAGCTGCCAGACCAGTGAGAAGTAGACTTCAAATAAAAGCACCGATCATCCTACGTACCTTTGGAAATATTAATACTAAACACAAAGTTGTATATTAGGACCTTGATTGTAATTTTCAGTATTCTATAAAATTAATAACTTCACATGACCTTCATTTCAAAATGTTTCTGCTGTTCAGTTAATTCATACATAGATTTATAAATTCATAGATGATCCAAAACCGCTAAGTCTCCTGACCTTTCTTCCCTTGCCTATATAAGATCCCATCTCAGTCATCCCAAATACTGGCACTCAGAAATTCAACAGAATGTATAGAAATAGTAAAACACCAAATGGAAACATTGCGGTACAAATCCTATTCCATGCTCAAGAAAAACAGCCTTGTATATTTGAGTGATCAAAAATCAGACTAAATAAACCAAACAAAAAGTTTAAATGAAAGCAACCCCCCATATCCTACAAATTTAGGGACTTTGCTGTTACCGCTTTTACTAATACATACTAGCTCAGTGAGCCCACAACTGCCACATAAGGGCAATCAGCTCTGGAAGCACAACTCTGTCCTGCACTCTATTTGAACATAGTAGCCGTAGATACAGTTGCTTTTCTCTACTGGTAGTGGAATGACTATTCAACAATTTAACATACATACATAGCATAATGACAATCACTGATCAGCAGTATGAATGAATTCAGGTTCTTGAGCGCAGTTTATTGACTCCTGCTGCATCAACCACCAGCATAACCCATGTCTGTTGCAATGATTCACTGAATCAAGGCTCGATGCTTGTCTCTCAGTTAAATGTGAGTCATCCATACAGCAGATTGACAGACTAAGGATTTGTGATGTGTGAAAGAGAGACAGAGAGAGACAGATGGATGCATATAGATATAGATATAGATATAGATATAGATATAGATATAGATATAGATATAGATAATGATATAGATATGGATATATGCATTGTGTGAGGCTGGTCAATCATGGTTGAGATCAATCTCTTTATTGCTTACCCACTTTGGTCAAAAATATAGATGCTCAACAGATGTGTAATAAAGGATATACCCTAAGAAGAAAGTTATGCTCCTGAGCTTTGTGTGATCTTGAAGTTAGTATATATATATATATATATATATATATATATATATATATATATATATATATATATAATTAACAAGGAGGGTGTAGTGTACAGGAATGCTTGCCTCCCTCTGCAAAACCATAGTTTTAATGAATGAATGTTCCAAGGAGCAACCTTGGATCATGCACATAAGTTATAGATGTTTTGGAACACTTTAGCTTTAGCAAGCAAATTAAGCACCAATAAATTCTTCTCTACACTCTGTAATAGTGAGGCGGTAGCCACATATTCTACAAACAAAATGAATGACAAGGCCTTTTGCCCTATGGTGTCTAAAGTCAGGTTCCTTCTTCCATTTCATATTAAACAACATGAAGCCTAATGAAAATTCAAGGCAAACCTCACCCTGCACTTGAAAGAAATGTTATCATGCAGATGGAAGGACAGACCACAAAGAAGATGTGCACATATGCAACTCCATTCACATATAATTCCTTCTACATCAGAATGTGAAGCTGTAATATTAAGTCTAACATGGATGATGGCTTGCTACTTAGCAAAATAACCATCAAAGCACAGCAACTACCAGCATAATAGTCACTGGGAATATAGCCATAACTAGCACTGAGGATTACTGGCCTCAAACAGATGCCCTATGCAGACCATCTCAAATAACTGCAGCTTTACTCCGTCGCATATCGCCTACTCAGAGGCGATCTCTGCCTAACACACAAAGCTATGTCAAACCCAGAGCTTTTGGACATACTCCACTTAAAGAAATCCCAATCCCTCAGAGCTACACGCTCTAGGGACCTAAACCTTGTCACCACAATAAACAGAACATGCTGGCGGGATAGATTCCTGTCCCAGAGACTTCCCATACTCTGGAACAAACTAGCTATCTATATCAAATAAAGCTCCTCATTAGTAGTCCAAGAAAAATCTTGATGATTGGATAGGAGATAGGAAATTCACCCCGGGGATCACTTCTGTAGCTCTGCTCGACTGTGGCACAGGAAAATAATTTTCTTGGGTGGCGAAAGCTAGGCTTCTATAGGCCCTAGGGCCAATAGCCTAGTACCTACCTATGAACCTATGAACTGTACTTATCTGTAATTATCTGTAATTAAAACTCCAGTACCAGCACTATCGCTGTAGTGCTCAGACCCAAAATATTCTAGTATTAATACTAGTGCTTCAGTGTCAAATCCATAGTACTTCACTATTAGAGATATTACTACAGCATTGTGGAATGTTGCTCCAGATACTACAATCTATTAAAGCTATGAATTATTTAGCTGTATCCTGTAGGCTAGGAATATCTCAGCTTACATTTTCCTAGTGTATGACTCTCAGCAATTCACTTAACTAGACAGTATTCCTAGGTTTCCCTGAAAAAAAAACATGTTTGTGTATGTGTATGTATATATATATATATATATATATATATATATATATATATATATATATATATATATATATACATATAGACTGACAGATACAAAATGTCCTCCACTTTTGTATAATGCAGTTTACAGAAGACTATATACATTATTTACTTCATATCTTGATTTGTCTGACTTATACTTGGACTCCTATCTGAAAACATCTGTTATTTCTAATTATTCGATTCTCAGATGAGCTATGTAAATGCTAAATACTCCACAGTAATAAATGGATTGATATTGTATATTTGTAGCTTCATTGAGATATCTCTTTGTTGAGAATGTATATACTCAAATTGATTTGTATTTTTCTGTTATGCATTTCTCAACAATGCGCACTAAGAAGCTGGTATTATCTTTTTCTTTTCTTTTCTTTTCTTTTTGCACTTCTTGCTCTCAGTGCCTGCTAATCATCAATCCAGTCTACATCTGCAACACTGAGGGCTAGAGTCAGCAAAGAAGGATCATCATTTAGCAGCCATCACACATAGTTTGAGAGTTTTTTTTTATCCCTATCACTTGAATATGCCCAATAACAATTGGTGGGCTTTCAATAGGTATCAGCACTGTATAACTTCTCATGTCTGCAAGGGGCTGATGTCAGCAGGATTGCTCTATGCACAAGCAGCACCATATGTTTGTTACCCTGATTGGGGTAAATTCATCCACTTGTCTGCTCTTTCTCTTACGATGGGCATGTCCATGTATCCTGCCTGTGATGTGAAGTGCCTGAGTCTCTCATCAAACTCACATCACCTAGGTCATAATGTAGGCTTTATCTCTCTCTTACATCACAGGTACTGTCTAAAAAGCTGCGGTTACCTGATTTGACTTGCTATTTTATATAATATTGTTTTTATAATTATTTTTTTATTTATTTGCTTACCAAATATGCAGCCTAGGCAAAAATGTACCTTTCCAGGATCATTAAAGGAATACCGTGATGTTAAATGGCACAGCTTGCTAGTGGCAGTTGAGAAAAATATATACAAGACTACCAGATTAAGCTCTTCTAGCAGTTCATGGCCTTAGCCATTTCTATTAAAGTGCTCAGGAGTATTAATTCTTGGCATATAATTTGTTTAAAAGTAATCCACTAGAATGCATACTCAATTTTGGATGTTGTTTTGTCTATCCTAATGCACATTTGTGCTGTTGCAGAAAACAGTCCACATGGATTAGCCCCTTATCTAGTCAATATATAAACTATCAATAAATAAAAAAACATATCTAACATGTAAGTGGTGAAGGATACAATGAAAAATGATAGCATGATGGCCAGAAATGGTGGATGTTTTCAGGCTCAAGATGACAATACTTAGAATAGAAAATGGAACAATTTGTGGCAGAATTTATATGTATTCTCTTCTGCACAATGACACATTATTGGGGCAGCTTTCTCCATGTTAATAGTGAGTTTGAAAATGGAATCACTGAATGTGGTTGATGCTTCTAAGTAGATTTACCACTTTAGTTACATTATTCAAACAGTGAAGGATGCTATATGCTAATGATTAAAGTTCGTTTCTGCACAAGGGAGAAACAATATTATTTTCTAGGAAAGTCTATCTATGTCTTCATTTGTGGTTTCCATATCTTGGCTGGCATCACTAGAATCATGCTACAAATATTTTCATTTTTCTAGGAATAAGTCTCTATTTTTTATGCTGGATAAAGGTACTCTTTAATAACTTGTGATATGATTACAATTTATTCATACAGATACCTACCACAAAAAACAGGTAGGAAGAAATAATATAGCAATAACCCACGCCTGGGTGTGGGTAATGCGGGATTTACCCACGGTTGGCATGGTTTGGTCCCGAGGGCAAAGCCCGAGGGACCAAACAAAGACAACCGTGGGTAAATCCCGCATTACCCACACCCAAAAGTGGGTTATTGCTATTATACTATGACATTATTTAAGAAAAGAAATAATTACTTTTCTTAAATAATGGCATTGTATAATGCCTCTTTGCTGCCCTTCCGCAGCTGGCTGGAATCCGCGGCAGTTCTGATGTACTGCACATGCCTACGCAGTACATCAGAGCTGTGGCCAAAAGCAACGGAGAAAGCAAGATCTCCGTTGCTTTTTACTGTTTCTCTATGTTAAATGGGTTTAACATAGCGAGACAGCTTTAAAATAAGCAACGGAGATGTCCGTTGCTTATTTTAAAGCTGCCTTGCTATGTTTAACCCATTTAACATAGCGAAACAGTAAAAAGCAATGGAGATCTTGCTTTCTCCATTGCTTTTTTTTTTTTTAAACCTGTCTCGCTATGTTAAATGGGTTTAACATAGCGAGACAGCTTTAAAATAAGCAACGGAGATCTCCGTTGCTTATTTTAAAGCTGTCTCGCTATGTTAAACCCCATTTATCATAGCGAGACAGGTTTAAAAAAAAGCAACGGAGAAAGCAAGATCTCCGTTGCTTTTTACACACTGTGTCGCTATGTTAAAGGAGTTTAACATAGCGAGACAGCTTTAAAAAAAGCAACTGAGATCTCCGTTGCTTTTTTTAAACCTGTGTCGCTATATTAAACTCTTTTAACATAGCGAGACAGTATTTTAAGAGAAACTTTGATTTACAACGTGCACGCTGATTGGCCAGCGTGCACGTTTTGGAATATTAATGGGGAGTCATGGTATAATAGTTACTAATTCTACTTTTAATTCCTGTGTAACATAAAATTGCTACATGTTTTCCCTTAGCTTCACTGTACTTGCCTAGATGTATAAGGGCCACCAAAATATTGGCTATCACCTTGTAAAACATCCCTTTAAGATGACAGTAAGTTGTTGGCAGATGTAGCCAGGTGTAGTCATTTACTTTCTAGTGGTGGGGCCACTAATTGATTAAAAATATCTGAAGTAATACACAGTGTGATCATTCCTAACTTAGTAAGCAGTTAAAATTCCTTGGGAATAAATAGCTCATGTGGTACAAGTATCAGGTAATGCATGTTTTGGATTACTCACTGTCATCCAAGCTTTGCTCAAGATAAATTTGTGCATGCTGCCAGTTGATATGTGTGGAAGTTAATGCCTGGATTTTACTTTTTAAAACAAAGCATGACAGTATCTGTCAGCATAAAGGCAGGGCTGCATAGGTGACATGAAGTAAAGCATTGCTCATTTAATAACTTGCTCAAACTCAACCAAAATAATTATGTTGGGCTTAATGGCCAAAAGCATCCAAAAAGAAGGTTTACAGAAATGTGAGCAAATGAAGTTCAGACTTCGTCATTGAAAATGTTACAAAATAATGAGAGCTTTTGTTAGCAGTGTATGTTTGTTTTACCATGTGATTTGGCAGGTACATTTTTCTGAAATGTAAACAAGTTATTACATTACTTGAACATGATCTGTATCATTCTGTCCTGAGAAAGAGGCCTTCAGTGAGGAAGCAATCACAAAGCAGGTGGGAATCTTGTTTACTCAAAATTATATTTTATAAAACCGATTTTGTACAGCCCATTAATAAAACATCTCATTTTTGATAGGGAATTATAAAATATCTGCTACTCCAAAACTCAACACTCTCCTGGGAATTTCTGATTCTACATATTCCACCGGAGAATTTGGACAAAACAAAAAAGATTGTAATTATGAA
>NC_056737.1:1687986030-1688111030 GCF_019279795.1 Protopterus annectens
TAGTTTTTAGTACTTTTCCTCTTTTAATCAACAAGACCTTAAACATTAAGGCTGATTAGAAGTGGTGAATGTTTGACCCATACTGGTCTGTGCCATCTGTTTAAGGGAAGGACTGAAATCAAGATAAACTAAGTAAGGAAATATATTATTCATTTATTTTATTTATTTAAAATTTGTCTAATAACCTATTTTCAGCTGAGGTCCAGGGAGAAAAATCTCCAAATCAAAGTAAATTAGCAATACAATATTAATTAACAGCTTACAAAGGTATATCATATAAAATATATGAAATTATTGTTTCAAGTAATTACAAATGAACTCTGGAGCATGATGGCCCATGATGAAAGGTGTGTCATGGATAAAACTAGGTTAGATTATATATCACAGCAGCTATAATATACAGTGTAAACAGACAATTAATTAATTAAGACAGTGAAACAAACAAACAAATGCTAATACTAACAATTACTCAATAGCAAACCTTATGGACTGTCATTTACAACAAGTTTGTGAGTGGAAAGATTGAGCCGGAATACCGGTCCATATATCTGAGGCAATATGTAAGTGGAAAACATTGAAGTGCTATTGGAGATAAGTTCATATGCTAGGATCTCAATCAGGACTAATAGGGGAAGATAAATGACCTAGAACGCTGTGGATAAGTCAATATAAAAAGCATTTATATGGTTTCCAATATGCACATATATATTTAGTAAATGAATAAGAATGGAACAGCTGTGCTACAGTATACAGACTGGGATTCATGGTGTTCCTCACATAGGAGTTCAAGATAGTTTAGGGGCTCAGTGAGGCGAGCAACACCCACAGACTTAAGCAGTTTCCCAGGGATGATGTCAGAGATAAACAACACTATTTTTGATGAAAAGAGGAGATTCCGATTTAAGGAGTAGAATCTGTTCTGAGTGCTTTCACATTTCATTGAAGGTAAGATAGCAAAGTGAAAGAGATAGACAGATAATAAATGAATGAAAACCTTCCTCCTTGCCCACTTACTCTTGTCTTCTATTCCTAAGGTTTCAAAAAGAAGAGAGTTGCTTGAAAAGGCTGTTGATTTTTGTAACTATGGCAATAGAAAATGAAAAACCATTAGTGAGATATGCCTCCTAACAATTTTTACCCAATAAGACGGAAATATATGCACATAACAGACAATGCTGTGATAGAAGCAAATTAAATATAAATGAATGAGATATGTATGACAGAGGATAAAGAAAGTCTTTCGACTTTTCCCAGTTAGGGGTCGCCACAGCGGATCACCGGTCCACTACTGATTGGCAGTAATTATGACAGTGTAGAGTTGCCAGCACAGAAGGCACACACACAATCCCACACTTACCTGCATGTTTTTAAAGTTCACTCGACCTCAGGGAAGACATGTAGACTCCACACAGAAGGTGCTCCAGCTGAGAATTGAACTGGAGAACCTCTTTCTGTGAGGCGACAACGCTAACCGCTGCAGTCATATGTGTGACAGAGAATGATTTCCAAAATTTTCATGACAGAGGAAGAGAGAATGGGGGTCATAGAGAAAGAGAGAGATCGAGAAAGGCAAACGAAAAAAGTGGATTATTTCAAGAAGATGAGTATTTCAACCACAAAGTGTGATGAATTCCTTAGTTTAAACATTCTTCTGTTGAACAATCTGGTCTTATAATTATCCTAAAAGGCATATGAGCCATGAACCACCACTAAATCATGCATCATATCCCCTAAAGCACTGACATATTTGACTGATGGCCTTTCAAATTTTCAGCAACTAGATTATCAGCAGAAGGTATTTTATAACAAAAGAAAAGATTAAATTCTAAAGATGGATCCATTTGAAAGAATTAGCTTTAGTGGGTACTCTGGAACATGTTTACTCCTTGGATACCATAGTGCTGTTTAAGGATTCCCTCTCAAAGAAACAGTAAAGGGGTGACACAGTGTGTCACTTAACCCATGCAGTGTATTTCTCATAAGGAGGAAAACTCTGTAGATGATTCCTATGTGGTTTGACAAGAGGGAGAAACTGGCTCCATCAAGTCATAACCAGGCTCTGTTATGCTAATGAAGAATGGGAAGAATATAATCACAGGTTGCAAACAGGAGAACTATCTGGTTAATATAAGATTTCTTAAATAAGGCAGACTCTAACTCATACCAACATGCATAATATGTTACTTGTCTATGTTAAAGACTGCTACTTTCTATGAATTTAACACCTCTGTTTTCCTTGTAATGATGTCTGAATGGAGTTTTTTCTCCTTGTAATGTTTGTTTGAATTTTACTGTGGAGCTTTCCTCCCTGGGCCTCTGCTGAAAATGGACATGCATACAGTCGGATATTCCTGGTCAACAAATGTAAAATAAAATAAATAAATAATAAAATAAGACCCACATATATTCTCTTCAAGAACATGTTCACACCACATTACCTCAGGGTTATAAGATACCCAAAGCTGTGGCAATTTGAAGTCACTTTTCTGTATACTAAACGTTGGTATAGAATCTTTCATATTATCTTGACAAAGAAAAATGGAAGAAAGAGATGTAAATTTTATGAGCCATTCAGAGAAGATTACTTTAATAAATCATTCTGATTTCATTGTTCCTTAACTACATAACTAGGTTGATCCTACTAGGCAATTTTTAGCCATGGCCTAAGCCAAATTCCAAAAACAACAAACATAAAATTTACCAACAGGTAGATCATATTATCAGTAGTGTGTCTCTGCAACACTATAGTCAGGTAATGGAACAAAAAGAAAATCATACAAACCAGATTCCTGCTATGAAAAATACTTTTTTCACTGTCATTGTAATTAAAGTCGTAAGGAGGACTATATACCAGTTGTAAACTAAACCAAATGGTATGTTTAGAGACAGAAGTATGCACAAAATCTAAATTATTTGTATCTTTCATGGTGCCTAATATATAAGTTGAGAAATATTTGAGAACTTCATTATATCACAGTAATTCTGAAGATGATATAACGTGAAGTGATAATTTAGTCCTCATTAGCTTCACTTCTTTAATCTGATCAGGGATTATTTCCATGGTTATATCCAGCTCCATGTCTCACTTTGTATGAATTCACAACACAGGTGCTCAAAGTATCAGAAGACCAGAAAATAATACAACTGAAATCTTCTGTCTCTGTGTTTGAACATTAATATATTGGGGTAAATATGTAAGACTATTTTATTCTAAATTACTTCTACATATAACAAACCATGAAAATCATCAGATTATTTAAAGAAAAAAACAGAATATGAAAAAAATATAAAATAAGCACAAGAATGGCTGTAAAAAACACAGGAAAGTAATACAGCGCAAGAAGTAATGCTTGAAGCTGGGTACCAGAGAAGATGCTGCTACCACTACAAATGAAGGTATTGCCTAAGAATATAAATATGAGATTAAGATGTGTGTGCATCTATGGGTGGGTGTGCATGTGTGTGAGCATGTATATGTAGGTGTGTGTGTGTGTGTGTGTGTGTGTGTGTGTGTGTGTGTGTGTGTGTGTGTGTGTGTGTGTGTGTGTGCGTGCATGTGCATGGGTGTGCTGTGTTCGTATACAAGGCCAGATCCAGCACTAGGTGACCTAGGCAGTTTCCTATGGCCCGGTGCTGGCTGGTGGTCCCATACATGCAAAAAATAAAGAAATAATAAGAAAGAAAGAAAGAAATAAACAAAAAATTAAAAGTTAAAAAAAATCATCCAAACCCCTGCTGTGATTATCTGGATCCGCTAAAATGCTCTGGGCTGCACTTAGAAATAGACACCTGTGCCCAGTAGGCTGTCTCACTTTCTTCTCATGATGGTCTTTTTACATCTGTCAGAGGCATGATTAAAGAAAATGAAATTGTAGGCAGCTCATGTAATGGAATAAATGCACACACACACACACACACACACACACACACACACACACACACACACACACACACACACACACACACCAGGAACAGTGTTTTTTTTCAGTATATAAGATGAATCCATCAGTCCAGCAGAAATTGTGTTTTTTTTTCATTACAGCTCAGGAAGAACTAATATAGCAATAACCCACAGCTGGGCATGGGTGATGCTGAATTTACCCATGGTTCTCATACTTTAGTCACAAGGGTGAAGCCCAAGTGACCAAACAAAGCTAACTGTTTGTAAATCCAGCATTACCCACACCCAACCATGGATTATTGCTATTATACAATGACAGCATTTAAGAAAATGGTTAGTTACTTTACTTAAATAATGTCCTTTTATAAGGGTGGTTTGTTGCTCTTCCTCATTTTTCATTGGTATCCTGGAGCTTTCTTGATTTACTGCGCATGTGTATGGGACTTTCATTCCCATGCTTACACAGATATCAGTGCCATGTAAAGGAAGCAATGAAGAAAGGAAGATCTTCCTTGCTTTTGTTTTTAATTAAAAAATAAAAATGAAATCAGGAGACTTTCAATGTATGGGAGAGATGGGATAGAGAAAATATATGGATAATCAGGTATGTTACTCTAGTTTTGTATAAACTAATTGATTATCCTTGTATTTTTCTCTGTCCTGTCTGTCTCATTCTTTTGTAGTCTCATGTTTTTAAAACTTAATTTAAAAGCAATAATCCACCAATGGAAACAGAGAACCAACTCCACAGGTAGAAGCTGAACACGGCAATAATACAAAAAAAAACATGGAGGAATGTTTCTAATATTTATTTAAGGTGGCAACTTTCAGATAAGCTTTTGTCCAACAGATTTCATCAGATGGTGTTTTTTTTTTGTATTATCGCCATGTTCAGCTTCTTGTTTGGAGTTGGTTGTCTGCTTCCGTTGGTGGATTATTTTTTTTAAACTTTTAAGTGTTTGTTTTACTTTTTCACCTTTGGTCCCCAATATTCTGTTACTTGTTTTGGTTTCTGTAGCATATATTAATAGAAAGTCTGAGCGACAGGACGTTTTTTCCATTGGTATATGCTTGATTTACAATGGGCATGCTGGGTGGGCTGACCAATCAGCATGCTCATTTTGAATATTTATGGCCAGTCATTGTATAATGGCACATAAAGTACTGTTAGCAGTGCTCTGCTAATGGCCGTATGGCACAAAAGAAACTGACAGCACTAAGCAGGTAACTGTGCAGGGAACTATCAGCAGCAGTCTTTGGTAATGGCATGGTAAACTATCAGTGGCTTTGAAACTGTTAAGCAGGAAATGGATCCATATCTTTCTTTTTAAACTTGCAATGAGTAATGGGCTGAGATGGTCCTGCAAAAAAGGATGAGTTTGTGTGTGTGTGTGTGTGTGTGTGTGTGTGTGTACATGCATTTATTTGTGTGTCTCCAGACCTAGACTACCCCTGTTATTTTTGCTTTGTCCAGAATTCATGAGCAAAGAAGATAATAGGTAGTTTGATCAGTGCCTTGTAAAATGTGTGGTTTTCTAGGATGTTTGTTGTGAATTGCAATTCACTAAATAATGACAGGGATGCACGTACATTTCAGACCTTGCATTCTTCAGAAAATACTTGCAAATGCAGCTAGTTGTTCCAGCAATTTTCTAGGTTCATAAGACAAATATTTAAAATATGTTCCTGATTTTTTTTTTTTGTCTGATTCTTGACCTCAGAAGTTGAGATGGCAGAGGGAAGTTGCAGTGGTTTGCAGTGTACGGTTCTGATAGCAGCATGTGGAGAAAGATTTCTGGACCATTATTTATGATTTATTTATTCACTTGACTTCTAGCAGATATCTGAGGTGAACAGGCATACAATTGGGTATAACTGATGGTTGTGTATGCCAGTCTGTGTATTTAAATGCTTTTTACTGCATGCTAGAATAGTTATGATGTAAAGGAAGGCATCATTTGAAGTAAATAGGAACATCAGCATGTAAACCATGTTCTGTGTGTGTGATCTTTAGTTTCCTTGTTTTGTTAACTGTTTATAGTATATTCTTTATTTGGTTGAATGCATTTTTGCATTTATTTGGCTGTGAATAAAATGGACAGCATGAAGTCTACAAGTTTACTGTTACTATTTTGAGTATGAACACATTTTTAATTTAGCTTGCTTTTTGACAATCGTGGGTGTGAAACTCCTTATGCTGAATGACTACAGTTTGTCTGCCACTTATTGCAGAAGTGTAAGGATATGAGCATTTGTCTACTTTGTGACTCTGACCAAGTCACTTCACCAGGCAGTGGTCCTAGGCTGCACTTTGGTGAAATCCTTGGTTACAGTCAGGGTGTCTCACAGGGCTCTGTCCTAGGCCCTTACTTGTTTAGACTGTAACTTTCAGACCTAACTTTTTCATCTAAGGTATTCTACTGTCTATATGCAGATGACCTGAAATTTGGTAAACTGATTTGTGTTACAGATAAGGCATGTCTACAAAAAAATTGACTAAATTGACCATTTGGGCACATGAGAATTATACGCTGATAAATACATCAAAAACTAAGCATATGAGATTTGGGAGACATAAACTGAAAGGCGAATATTTAATACAGCACACAGTGATTGAAACTGTAGATTCGTTTAAAGACCTGGGTATATGGGTAGATTCAGCTTTGAGGTTTTCTAATAATATCAACCAATTGGTTAATGATAGTTATAGAACTACAGGTTGTATAAACAGATTTATACAGTCTAGGAAATAAGAAATGTTGAAGTCATTCCCCAGGATTCAATAACCTTTATTTTCAGAGCGAGCCACTAAAGTAGTGTTTTGACATGCATGAGCCTGAATACACTGTTCTTGCACGGAAACTGGTGCAGAATGCTAATTACCTCATTTGCTGGTGAAAAACACGCAAATGAGGTGAATTAGCGATTCAGCAAGCAGGCAGGTATCTGTGCAAGAACAGTGTTAGTTGCAGAAATGTATTCGGTTACTAACCAAATACATTTCTGCAAATAACTTAACGGAGGCATAACAGCTCCCAAAAAAAACATGTATTATAGTCTTTAGGCATGCTAATGGCCAAATATATGGCCATTGGCATGGAAAATTGCTTCATTTTTATAAAAAACAAAGTTTGTTTGGCTGATCTCGGCTGTTTAAGCATAGGGCAGCAACACTGAAACGGGATTGTGCCGAAAATAAAAAAAAAAATGGGAAAACTCAATTTTAAAGGAAATCTGCATTTTGCATTTATAGTCTATGGCATGCAGAATCAAAACAATACCAGGGAACAGTGGTTGTCAAGGGGAAAGGCTCTGTGGTAGTACAGTAACTATGGACTAAGGCAGTGGGGCATGCAAATGAGGTGAAATTTACTGAATCAGTAAAATCTTCTAAGTGCCAAACTGCACCTAACTGTGTAGGTGCTATAGCACGATTGTGTAACTAGGAGGAGCAACAGACATGAAAAGGGAGTGTGTCATGCATGTTGTAAGCACACTGGAGCCCTATGGTGCAGAGATAAGCTTAGCTAAGCACAGCTAAGCAAGGGCTGAGGCTATATTGACTTATTCCATGAAATGAGGAGCATGTTTGCGTCCAGGGGAGGGCCATTTCTTCATGTTTACATTAGATAAATGGGTTTGCGTGGCATGTACCGGGTCTAAAAAAAGAAAGTCAGAAAATAGCAGGACTGTTTACATTTGGGCATCAGGTTTGCATGGACACCCCAGGGCTTAAAATGGGAGGAAATGGGAAGGGAAAAAGGGAAAAAAAGGAAAATAGCAGAATAAAAGCAATCAAGAACAAATTACATAGCCAGCAGGTGGAATGTATCATAGTCAGCCAATGATACAGGCAGCATCTGCAGTACAACAGTATAAACTATGGAAACACCTTACAGTCTGTTTTTTTCTCACAAACTCTGCACCATTGGTGTATACATGCGGGGGAATTTTAACCGAAAACATGTTAGGGGCTGCCATTAGTTTGATCCATCAGTATGTGCTAGAGGCTAAGGGCAGAGAGGAGGATAATGCTGACAACTACCACAGACCGAGGAGGAAGTGAAAAGTGTTTAGACCCAGGGTAACTTACCAGGGGCTACATGACCTGGAGATAGTAGAGTGATACAGGGTGGACAGAGACATACTTCAGCAAATCACCGAGCTGTGCTGGCCTCAACTCAGACCTTGAACCAACAGAGGGGAACCCATCCCAGTGGATACCAAGATATGTGTAGCCTTAAGAATTCTAGCTACAGGTACTTTACAAAGACCTACTGGGGACATCATGAGGGTCCCACAGGCATCTGCATTCAGGAGACTCCACCAGTTCTTGGATGCCATGCTACCACATGCCATAGAGCACATTTACTTTCCCAACACCCGTGAGGAGAGGACCAGCAATATGTGTCTCTTCCACCATGTAGCAGAATATCCGGAGGTACTGGGTGCCATACACTGCACACACATCTACATCAAAGCACCACCTGGTGAACAGGCTAGGGTCTACATAAACAGCAAGGGCTTCCCCTCCATCAGCTGCCAGGTTATGTGCAATGCCCAGGGCATTATCATGAATGTGTGTGCTGGCAGCCCTGGAAGCTATCACAACTCCCACAGCTGGCATTTGTCACAGCTGTACCAGGTATTTGCCAGTGGGAGAATCCCCTATGGCCATCTGGTGGGGGATGCTGACTATGCACTGGAGCCGTGAATGATGACACCCATCAGAAATGCACACGCACCCACACAAGAATGCCATAATGAGGCACATGCACAAACCAGGATCATTATACAGCATGTGTTTGGGATGCTCAAGTCATGGTTTCACTGCCTTGACATATCTGGTGGAGCCTTTCAGTACTCTCCAGCCACATGTGCACACATGTTCATTGTATGTGCCATGCTACGCAATATGATCCTGTGGAAACAGCTGCAGCAGGAACAGCACAGGGAAGAGCCACACATCCCACCACCATTGCCAAGTTCCCCACTGGCACAAAGGGACTCAGAGGAGGAGGCCCCTGAGCCTGCTCCTGTAGGCAGATGGAAGCATGCTCAGTATGCTCAGGCCTTGGCAAAGAGGCAATGCATAGCACACACACTGACACTGTAGGGACCTCAGAGACTGACACCTCTCGCTGACTTGCACACACACAGTAAAATGGATGACACACACATCACATTACTTGTAACTTACCATGTATAGGCAGTGTACTGTGTGAATCCGACATAGGGGGACCTCAGGCACTGTCCTCACAACTGCCACAAGCACAAGGTAAGTCAGTCTTCTTAACAATAAATGAATGGATTAGTATGTTTTGTTAGCATATCTATGGTAATGCTGCATGCATGCAAGGGAATGGGGTGGCCTACTGGGACAGTAGCACACAACTGAGAACTATGTGGGACACCAGGAAATGTCTGGCCAAAACTGGCCTCCACACACTATGCAGAAGTACCCAAGGTGGCAAATCCCACTGCAGTATATGTGTGGGGACAACTAACTGGGGGGTCATAGGTCACAGGCATGGATGTCAGTGTGGGGGTCCCATAAGCACCCCTCACACCCACACAGCAAGTCAGCTGTAGAAAGCCACAGAAAAATGTCTGGTAAAGGCACACAAATGGTGGCAATGTTAAATTACCCCCCTACAGACTCACACAGTGATAGCACAGTAGGACCCACAGTTGCAGTAAGGCTATGAAGGGTAAGAAGTCTGAAACTCAAATGTATGCCAGTACAATCTAATCTGTGCTCTTTACTGATATGCCTCTAGTCCCCAAGACAGGGCACAATAGTATGGTAAATGGAACCAAAATGTAAAGCATATATCAGCACAGTCTGTGCAAATGTGTACAGTTGACAGATGTGGCCCTCCATATACCCACACAAATGCAGTAACATGTATGTTTGCAGGAAAATAGCAGCATAGCACACATTGGCAGGGCTGTACCAATACACTTGAAAACATGTTGCCTGTCCGCAATATGCAGGGGTCAATGAGCTATGTGTATGTGTGATTAATAATGTCTGGATCTGGCCAGCATATTCTCCTGGCAGTCTTGTAGTACCCTAGGTGCAGTGCTGTCTTTGGCAGCGTCATGTGCAGATAAGTGCAGTGCCAACTGTTATGCATGTCAGTGACACCCACTGCTTTGCCACTGACATACCTGGAAGTTGCAGTGCCATGTGTAATATACTACACATATAAGGGACATCTTGAAGGATGTGTAGCTGAGGTACCAAGACTTTTGTGAATATAAGTGCTTTTTGGTACTGTTGCCAGTGGTTATTCTCAATAATCCTTTTTTCTTATGTTTGCTTTTACATACAATGGACATGCCTGCACAGCAGAATGCACTCTGTACCCACACCTATAACCCCCAAACTCTGACAGCAAGATGTCTGGACAAGGGCAGAAATAAAAGTGGAACAACGGCACAGTGATAGGCATGTGTTGTAACAATCGCCCTTACATACTGAGAAAGTTGGTAAGGTGAGGGGTTTGCAGTAGCAGGAACTGTCTGAAGGTTATGTAGTCTGAAACAGTAATGTCTGTCATTATTTTGTAACATCACTCTTCAATTATATGTAACTTACTTGCTATAAAAACACAAGTTTATGTAAACAGGATGAAACCTCTAGCCAAACACCTGGACAACCTGCCAAAAAATGTACAGGTGAGAGGTATGCCCACACAAGGATATGACATTTCAGGCTAGAAAGATACCACACAAGCAGAAGATCCCCAGCCAGTATATCACCAGGTTGCCAGACTGTTTACACAGTGCGTCATTACTAAACTTGCTGTAGCCACACCTCACAAATGGCCTTTGGGCAAGAATGTACATAGCTGCCCTCATAATATTGGTCTATGCATCATTCAACTAGTATTTCTGTGGTAAATCATTGTGATGATCTGAGGATGTCTGACACTAGGTAATGACACAATACATTGCAGTGTCAGACTACTGATATGTCAGAAAATGTCTGCTAAACAAACCAGTACCCTGAGGAAAGTCCTGTGTACTCCTGAGAGATATGGCTATAGCACATAAAAACCTGCACTGGAGTACACCTATCTCTGGAATCGAGTCCCACTCTAACTATAGGAGGTCATACTAAGCATGCTCCTACACTTAGAGAATCACAGGACATGTTGGAACCCATATTGGAATATATATATATATATATATATATATATATATATATATATATATATATATATATATATATATATATATATATATATATATATGTCTGTGCATATAGGCAGCTATGTACACCTCAGCTGCCCACACACACACACACACATATCAGACAGGATTACCCTCAACTAGCAGTAGGTGGCCCATATGTGATATATCTGCATCTGTTGTGTGAGATACACACACACATATATGGGCAACATATAACATATGTCAAGCATACACACACATAGATGTGGGGAAGTGAGATACAGACAATGATAGAGAAAGAGACAAAGGGGGGCACAGAGTGAGTCACACACACAGATACCCTGAATGGCATACAGTGATGTCCTGCTGTGGACAGTGGTATACCAGTTATAAGCAGCTGCATGTGCCAGCATAAAAGGTGAGCCCCATTGTGTAACAGTACTGAGGTTGGGTTTATAATATCACATCACCTGCATGTGTGTGTGTGTGTGTGTGTGTGTGTGTGTGTGTGTGTGTGTGTGTGTGTGTGTGTGTGTGTGTGTGTGTGTGTGTGTGTAGGTCTAAGTATTAGGAAAAAATCCTCGGTTCCACCACAGCTGTAAAAATGTTAAAAACAGACTTTAATCTTCAGTAAAAACAACAAAAAAAAGGAGCACAGTAAAATTCCTGGATAAGTGCTTTCGGCATACTAGCCTTCATCAGATCATGTGTCTTGGCTGTGCTCACCCTAGATTTAAAGACAGAATAAACCAATCAGTGTTCCAGACACATAGTCATAACCAATGGAAACTCAGTTTGCATACAGCATATCTCCTTTGTCTTGCTGTAAGCCAATCATTATTGCATCTCAAAGTATCAAATGTCTGATATCCGAGTGGCAAAGCTATCCAATAGCAACAAGGTTAATGATTTGCATACATCATAAATCCTGCTTCTTGCTACATCCAATCATATTTATGCCTTCAGATATCCAGTCTACAATTTTCTTGTCCTGTAGCTATCCAATAGCATCGAAGGGACTAAGTTCCTTTAGTTGCCAGAGAATATTGTCACTCAATTCATTCAGCAATATGCAGTACTTCACAAAAGCAAGTAGCACATATATTACAGTTTTATAAGTGCAATAGCACTAGTCTTCTTACATATAGGTCTAAGTATTAGGAGACGGTTCCCACTCAGTACACTTCACATTGCCCTACTTCACAAGATCTGCTGCTGTCATACAGCCTAGAAGTATCATTGGACACCGATCACCCTATAAGCTTTGTAGTGCATGCGCTAACTGCATAACACTATAAACAACTAGATAGGTAGGGGTTCTAATCTCAATACTGGTAACTGTGTGTGTGTGTGTGCGTGTGTGTGTGTGTGTGTGTGTGTGTGTGTGTGTGTGTGTGTGTGTGTGTGTGTGTGTGTGTGTGTGTGTGTGTGTGTAACAGTTGTGTATGTGAGAGTGAGGGAGTGTGTATTTCTTTGTTTGTTTTAGGTGAAACAGTTTTAGGCCATTCCCACCACAACACATTCCCAGTGCCCCATTTTATCAGTCCTGCTGATGTCATTCCCCTTAGCAGCACCTTTAGCCAGCTTACAGCCCAGTAAGCTCCTTAGTGCATGTGATAACTGTGTAACACTATGCTACAAATCACTACATAGGCAGGGGTTCTAATCTCACATCCGACAAATGTGTGTATGGGTGTATAAGTGTGTGTGTGTGTGTGTGTGTGAGTGTATATGTTTGTAAGAAGAAGTATGTTGATAGGTTTCCCACCCACTGCCCTACCTTATCAATCCTGCTGATGTCATTCCCTTTATCAGCACCTTTGGTCAGTTGTCACCCAAGTAAGCTCTATAGCACATGCGATAACTGTGTAACTCTATAGGATAAATCACTAAATAGATAAGGGTTCTAAGCTCAATACTGGCAATTCTGGCAAGTAGATGTGTTTGTGTGTGAGAATCATATCCTGTGTAAGTTGTACCATTTTGAGTTGTGTACCACCATGTACACTTCCTATCACCTCATATTACAAGGCCTGCTGATGTCATTCACCTTAAAAGTATCTTGGGGCAAGGTGAATTCATATAAGCTCTGTGGCGCTTCTGATAACTGTGTAACACTATAGTAGAAATAACTAGATAGGTAGGTGGTCTAATCTCAATACTGGCAATTGTGTGTGTGTGTGTGTGTGTGTGTGTGTGTGTGTGTGTGTGTGTGTGTTTGGGTTGAGAATCATATCCTGTGTGGTTATACCATTTGGATAAGTGTACCATCCACACCTGTTTACCACCTCCTGATGGCATTACTTTATATAGCGTGTTAATGGCATCTGCCTCACATGCAGCATGTTAAACCATTGTACAGGCCATTCCAGTCATCTGTACAGATGTCTACAGAATATCTGGATGTTTGCAACCCATATGTGGTCTGTGTCCCCTGGCCATGTATGTGATATTGTTACCAAATAGGTCACAGTTTACTGACACACATGCCAGTGTCAGATATCATACCTGACTGAAACATCATGCTGATACAATGTCTGTTACCCTATCACTTGTCCAGGCTTGTAGGAGCAATAGATGACTCCAGTTGCTATTCCTGGTGGGTTATCTCACCATCCATGAAGGCATTCACAACAGTGCATGTTGTAAGAGATAGTGGATTATGTCCCACACATATAATCTATGTAGAGCATGTCATGTGTATGTAGCATTATAGTACATAAATTATATATATAGGTTTACAAATCGTTCCATTTCAAACTGTGTTTGTGTTACTGTATGCACATCCCTTGTGTCAGTCTTTACTGTGTGTATGCAAAGGATATACCATTTTGTCTCCCTGTTCCACCCTGTGAACTCAACAATACATACCACAAACCTGTCATACACAGTACCATGCATGCCTTCACCAACTGCATCAGGACTGAATGTATGGGAAAGAAATGATAGAGGCAACAGGTGCTGACACGTGAATCTGTTGCAGTCAATGTAATGGCTAAGTTGGTGAGAGACCTACTGACAGTACTCCAATAACCTGCTCCACATGTATGAGCCTGTGGTACTACACAACACTGAGGTGACATGTCTGAAGGCTACCTGTCTGTGACAAGAGGTATGTATGCCAAGTCACACTGTCTGACAACAGTGTCAATCACACACTGTTGCATGCATACACACCTGGTAAACATACATATAAAGCTGTACCTTGGTTATGAAATGGTTGGTGCATTTCCACTCTGCCATACTCCACATTGGTAATGTCTGCAGGGCTACAGCCTGCAGATACACAGACATCTGGAACACAAACAGACTATATCATGTCAGACTACATTCAGTCAGTGGTACTAACAGCAATAATGCATCATGGCTAATAAAGTGCATACACCTTTATGTGTACCCATAACAAATACAAGCAGACAGCACATTAAACAGTATTACATAGCTACACTGTACTCTATTCACCCTGTGCATCTGACCATTATTAGCCTCTCCCTGCATCGATGGTATGAATGAAAGGGATGTGGCACAGGTATCATATGGTTGACATCCATGTGTCTGTGTGTGTGTTTGGAGGTGAATCCTATGGATGGGCTGTGCAGAGGTGTTGTGTGTGTCTGGAGGTGACTTGCCTGTGATACAGATGTGTGTGTATGTATGCACACAGCCACACCATGTGGCTGCCCTACATAGGGGTATGTTGGACAGCTATGGACCGTACATGGTAGGGTGTCAAGTTCACCATCTCTAGCCATGGACACATAAACTGGCCATGTCAGGGGTCTCACTGGCACCACCAAGCCCAAGGCCAGGTGCAGCACTGCTTCCTGATGGTGACTGCTGTCTGCTGGATCCATGTCCCTGATGGGACTAGCCAGGATCACATGCCCATGGTCTGCTCCATTGTGATGTGGATAGCAACCCCCCTCTGGTGGTGCTGGTGTCACTGCCACTACAGAAGTGTAAAGGTGCATGGCCTGGTACACTCACAGCTGATGGTGCTGCTGACCTACGTCCACATGGCTGACACCCATCTCCCACTACACACATGAGCATAGACATGCCAGGGTCGAGGATTGCCAAGCTCTCACCCCACTGTCTATTCATGACCTCACTATTTTGGCATGTGGCCTCAACAAGGTCACTTATGTCACCACATAAAGCAGGAAGAGTTGCATCCACCACCCTAAGTATATGTCTATTGTTGCTTTCACTACGTGCCTGTGTATCCATGACAGCCCAAAACATGCATCTGGTGACACCTGCTGTGGCACTTGTGACAGCAGCTTGATGAGCAGCAGTCCTTCTGAGAGCACCGCTGTCCATCCACCTGTGTGGGACCTCGCCTGTTCTCTGGCTATGGGCAGTGTCTACACTCACACCTGCCATAGTCACCACACTAGCCTGTTTCATGCCACCACCTGCCAAATGTTCATCATCTGTGGCTGCTGGGGACGGGGCATGTGCGGGCATTGTGACTGTGTGCAGGGACATTGTGGATGATTGTGGGATGCCAACCGATGGCACAGTTTCAGCCCCTGAATATGACCATCATCACTGCCAGAGTCTGCAGAGACACTGACATCGGATACTGAGCGGGACTCCAACGACCATGACCACCTGTGAGGGAAAGACAACAAATGTAAATTAATACCTGCCCTATACTGTTTGCTGTTAAACATGCACACACATGCACACATATGCATAAACATGCATGCACACACATGCACACACATACAGGTGAGGTGGCAGACAGGCATTACACAGACCTCACAATAGCCAACTGGTGACATTCACAATACAGTCAGACCACTACATACACACCCTGGACAGGCCCTCAACATCATGCAGTGCAGCCCTTTCCACTTCCTGTTACAACTTATATACACCTCTGTGATATGTGAGTAGTGTTAGTAGGTGATGGGCTTTCAAGTAATGCACACTGCACCCATGTACACATACTTGCTGTTCACCTGTATAGCACAGTGGCAACTCCTAGAGAACATACCTCTCAACTGTGCAGAGTGTCGCTGAATGTCTGTATGTGTGGCTCATATTTCTGGTCTGTTCGTCATAAATCCTGTATTTGTCTGACACATTACTGCAATGATATGAGGACTGGTGTCACTATTTAATGGACATTAGAAGTGTAGACACCCCTGTTAACATGCCAAGTTTGTCAGAGATATAACATGAGACCACAGAAGTCATGTGATAACATTTCCCAACTTTATTGTGACCTATAACCTGTGCAATCCAATTGAAAAACAAACACATCGGTTAGGGGTAACATGGACCTGGATGTTGTTCTGTATGTGAGAAGGCTTCAATCTTCCAAACCTACCCCATAGGCCAGACATGTGGAGAATACAGGAGATTGTTGTCACATGTAGTGCACAACTGGTACTTGCCAGTAATTCCAGAATCTCCGGTAGTGTTGCTGTAGGTCTCCTGCCAGCCTCACTGACCACTTTTGGTCTTGTCTTTTCCACACATTTGGGGGGATGTCCAGTTCTTTGCAATGTCACTGTTGCCCCATATTACCACCACCATGTGATGACTGTCTTCACTGTGTTCCATGGTATATGCAATGCTGTGGAAATGTGTGCGTACCCTTCTCTGGGCTGATACATTTCACAAATGAGATCCCTTTGCTGCTTCATAAGCTGTATGTAAACTATGGTTGTTGCTGTAGCAGGCCACTGAGTAAATTTAGGATGATCCTGTTAGAACAGCTGACCGTTATTTGCTGTTAATCAAAGAGTCTCTGTAATTGATGGCAGGTATGTACCCAAGAAGATGTAATGCTGTAATAATATCGAAAGCTGCTTCAACACTGTATTAGCTTCAGCCTGTGCACACGTATGCATCTAGTTTCTTGTAAGTTTTGAATGTCTCATAATTGTTCCCCTACCAGATGTGTTTGTGTTACAATTGGATTATACAGGTTATAGTTCACATGAAAGGTTGGAAGGGTTCGGAAATGTGTTATTGTGCCCTCATTGTTGTATTTCCAAATACCTGGCATTCTAACAGGTGTGTGTACATCACTTATATGCACTGTATAATACTAATTTATAAAATATGTCCCTAGTTTTGGGCCTTTGTCCCCCCATTTTGTCAGTCTTTGTCCCAGATTTCCTGCAATGACAGGTTGTGAGGTATGTTACAGATATGTAACTTCTCCTGCAAATAGAGCCCTGTGATGACAACTGTGATGCAATGCAGTTAACCCCACCACAAGTGAACATGTAGATATTGCAAAATAGCTGAAAGTAAGAGTTGTGTGCATGGTCACATGCATGACCTTAACATTCCTGGGGTCCTGGTGAGCCATATCAGGAAAATCCCATACTCACCAGCTTCAGGCTGCTGTCCCACATGCAGACCAGAGGAGCCTATGTAGTTGTGTGGTTGAGGTATTGTCAGTAGACTCACATTTGGCAATGGTACAAGATGAATGCTACATGTCTGCACAGGTACAGTACAAGCTATGATAGTACATAATTTGCTGTCCCTCGCCATAGATGTGCACTTGTGTGCATTAATAAACCCCACCCACAAATGCAGTTTGAACTGACATTTGCATCTAGATAATCTATTGAAGACAGTTTGACTGCTACATGCTTAAATTGATGTGCACTGCGGCCTTACCTGGACTCTCCTCACCTGTTGCCTCGGTGCCACCCTCCTACATGACTGGTGTTTCATGTGTTGGTTGTTGTGTGGGGGTTGCCCCAAGGTTGGCAAGGAGCTCCTCCATTGATGTAAGTAGGGCCTGCATAGCAGGACCCCCACCTGTGGCAGAATGGTCCCTGGCCATGGCAGCAGCCCTTTGCCAGGCACAATGTATCAGGTCAGTTGCCCGATGCCTGTCCTGATCATACGTGCAGCCATTGTGGCCCAAGATGTTCACTCTGTGGAGAAGGTCATCCCACAGGGCAGTCCCCTCCCACAGATTTTGTCGGACCTGGCCAAACATCACCGCATGGTGCTATAGTATTGCCTCTGTAATGGCTGCATTTTCCTCAGCAGTGTACACCGGCTGATCCTGCATGTCACCTGGAAGACATAAACAGGGAAACACATCACAGGACCTCAGACATTGCCCAGAGTTATTTACAGAGCCAGCACATCAATATTGCCTATCAGTAGACACCACTTACAACCACATCATACCCCTGTCATCTATCAGCACAGTATGACCTGCTTTGTACTCCTGGTTCTGATGTGTCATGTTCCCCTCCAATGAGGGCCAGTATATTGCATAAACCACCATTCATCATTCATGTTTGTTTTAGGGGATGACAGTGACCATCTTCCTTGCAGATGGGATGTCAGTGGTGCTCAGGCTTTGCTTGCATACAGTGTGTAATAGAGCTGGAAGCATATGCCTGAGTTCATGTAGGATGGAGACAGGAATGTTCTCAGGTCCCATGGAGACTTGCTTTTGTTGACTTTGATTAGGCAGTATGCACCTGCTCCCTGATGATGAGGGTAGGGTTTTGGTGCTGTGCATATCCACCTACACTGATGGTGATCCAGGGGGGTGATGTTTGCCCCAAACCTGTCTGCAGCAGGTTGCCTATAGCTATGGTGTGTGTGTGTGTGTGTGTGTGTGTGTGTGTGTGTGTGTGTGTGTGTGTGTGTGTGTGTGTGTGTGTGTGTGTGTGTGTGTGTGTGTATGTGTGTGTGTATATGTGTGTGTGTGTGTGTGGTGTGATTGACCACCATTACAGTGTGGGTTGTGTTGTCACCTCTGAGATTACAGACATATGTGAAGACGGCCTTGTGATTGCCCTTGGTGGATGTGTCCAGTTTGTACTCATAGTTAGCCTTACAGTAATCCACATGGGATCTTATATGCTTGTTCAGACAAAGGTTGACTCACTGCCAAGTTGGTGCCTGCTCCTACTCTAAAATGTACAGCCGACATAGCAACTGATTATGTGGTTTGTGTATTGCTGCGGTCCAGCAAAGGGGATTACTCTGCTTTGGTGGAGACAGATTTTACAGGTAAGGTATTACTGAGTTCATACAGCTATGTCGGTGGTCATATGGCTGTTTGTAATAGGCATGGACACAAGGTCATAACATGATTGGACACCTCTGAAATTTCAATCTGATAATCATGCATATTCTAGTACCTATGTCTGTATCAGGGCAATACAGCAACCAGTAGCTGTAGAAATCTAACTATGTTGGATGCACAGAAACTGAGATTACACATGTGTACAACATGTACAGCTTATTTATCTGACATGTTGCACCCCATGTCTGTTGTTATGAGGCAGCCAGGTACACCTACTCATACATAGATGTGCACAGGTAATACCTGATATACATTTCTGTTCTATGTCAGTATGGCACACTGTATTTACACTCTTGCTGCTCAATCATTCCTGTCAACCTGTTAGAGCAGGACATCTGGAGGATGCCACATGTACATGGGGGGTGATGGTCCAAAGTTAGTGACACTTTCTTAATATTGCTGTAACACACTTAAGTCATTAGATAGCACAGTCTCCTTTGCATTCACGGACATACCCTCGAGAATGTTTGATGCTTATATGGCAGGAAGAGAGGAGAAAGGCTAGGAGTGTGTTAGTGAGGGTAGGAACTTTAAATGTTGGCAGTATGACTGGCATGGGGACAGAGCTAGCTGATATGATGGACAGAAGGAAGGTTGATATATTGTGTGTGCAAGAGACCAGATGGAAAGGCTGTAAGGCTAGGTGTATTGGAGTCTGGTGCAAATAGTTCTATAGTTCTATCATGTTGTGTATGGGAGGAGAAATGGTGTAGGTGGTATCCTGAAGGAACAGTACAGCAAGGGTGTTTTTGGAGGTGAAAAGTGTTGGGTAGAGTGATGTTAATGAAGCTGGACATTAATGGTGTAATTATGACTGTTGTTAGTGCATATGCTCCACTAGTTGCATATGCGATGGATGAGACAGTAAAATCTTTGATTGATTTGAATGAAGTGGTGATGACTGTACCCAAGGGTGAGAGAGTGGTGATTGGATCATCTTACAATGGGCATGTTGGTGAAGGGAACAGAGGGGACGTGGAAGTGATGGGTAGATATGGTGTTAAGCAAAGGAATGCAGAAGGTGAAATGGTGGTGGAACTTGCAAAAAGATAGACATGGCTGTGGTGACTACATATTTTAACAAGACACAGGAGCATAAGGTGACATACAAGAGTGGAGAGAGATGCACGCAGGTGGATTATCTCCTATGCAGGAGAGCCTGTTTGAAGGAGATTGGAGACTGTAACGTGGTGACAGGGGAAAATGTAGTTAAGCAGCATAGAATGTTGGTTTGTGGGATGACGTTTTTGATCAAGAGGCGGAGGAGTGTGAGGGCAGCACCCAGGATCAAATGGTGGAAACTGAAAAAGGATGATTGTGATGTTGAGTTCAGGGAGGAGTTAAGACAGGCAGTGGGTAGCATTGAAGAGTTACTAAATATCTGGGTAACTACAGCACAGCTAGAAAGGGAGATGACTAGAAATGTGCTTGGTGTGACATCTGGACAGAGGAGGGAGGACAAGGGAACCTGGTGTTGGAATGAGGAAGTACAGGGGAGTAAACAGAGAAAGAGGTGGGTGAAGAAGAAGTGGGATTGTCAGAGAGATGAAGAAAGTAAACAGGAGTATAAGGAGATGAGGTGTATTGCAAAGAGGGAGGTGGCGAAGGCTAAGTATGAGGCATATGAAGGGTTGTATGAAAGGCTGGACACTAAGGCTGGAGAATAGGTCCTGTACCAATTGGCTAGACAGATGGACCAATTTAGGAAGGATGTACAGCAGATAAGAGTGATAAAGGATAATGAGGGAAATGTACTCATAAGCAAGGAGAGTGTATTGAGCAGGTGGAAGGAGTACTTTGAGGGGCTGTTGAGTGAAGTGAATGGGAGGAAGAGTAGGTTGGATGATGTGGGAATAGTGAATCAGGAAGTACAACAGATTAGCAAGTAGGAAGTAAGGATAGCTATGAAGAGGATTAAGAATGGAAAGGCTATTGGTCCAGATGACATACCTGTGGAAGCATGGAGGTGTTTAAGAGAAAAGGCAGTGGTCTTTTTAACCAGATTGTTTTATGTAATCTTGGAAAGTGAGAGGATGCATGAGGGGTGAAGAAAAAGTGTTTGATTGCCAATTATAAGAATAAGGGTGATATGTGGAGCTGTAGTAATTACAGCGGGATAACATTGATCAGTCACAGCATGAAGTTGTGGGAAAGAGTAGTGGAAGCTGGGTTAAGAAGGGAGGTGAGGATAAGTGATCAGCAGTATGGTTTCATGCCAGGAAAGAGCAGTACAGATGCGATGTTTACTCTGAGACTGTTGATGGAGAAGTACAGAGAAGGTCAGAAGGAGTTGTGTTGTATCTTTGTGGACTTAGAGAAACCATATGACAGAGTGCCTAGTGAGGAGTTGTGGTATTGTATGAAGAAGTCAGGAGTGGTGGAGGAATCTGTAAGAGTGCTACAGGATATATACAAGGGTAGGTGACAGCTGTGAGTTCTGCGGTGGGAGTGACAGGTGCATTTATGGTAGTGGTGGGATTACATCAGGATTCAGCTCTGAGCCCTTTCTTGTTTGCAGTGGTGATGGACAGGTTGACAGACAAGATCAGACAGTAGTCCCCGTTGACTTTGATGTTTGCAGATGACATTGTGATCTGTAGTGAGAGTAGGGAACAGGCTGAGGTGTCCCTGGAGAGGTGGAGATATGCTCTAGAGAGGGGAGGAATGAAGGTCAGTAGGACTAAGACAGAATATATGTATGTGAATGGGAGGGAGGATAGAGGAATGGTGAGGATGTAGGGAGTAGAGTTTGCAAACGTTGGTGACTTTAAATACTTGGGATCAACAATTCAGAGTAATGTTGCGTGTGGGTAAAAGGTGAAGAAGAGAGTACAGGCAGGATGGGGAGGGTGGAGAAGAGTTTCAGGAGTAATTTGTGACAGAAGAGTACCATTAAGAGTGAGAGGGATGGTCTATAAGAAAAATGGTAGTGAGACCAGCTATGTTATATGGGTTCGAGACAGTAGCATTGACAAAAAGGCAGGAGTCAGAGCTGGATGTGGCAGAGTTAAAGAAGTTAAGATTTGCACTGAGTGTGATAAGGGATATGTATTTTAGATGGTATGCCCAGGTTGGACGGTTTGGAGACCAAGCCAGAGAGTAGCGTGATTATGTTGGTTTGGACATATGCTAAGGAGGGATGCTGAGTATATTGGGAAAAAGATGGTAAGGATGAAGCTGTCAGGTAAGAGAAAAAGAGGAAGGCCTATAATAAGGTGTATGGATGTGGTGAGAGAGGACATGCTGGTGGTTGGTGTGACAGAACAAGATGCAGAGAACAAGAGGAAATTGGCACAGATAATCCACTGTGGTGACTCCTAATGGGAACAACCAAAAGAAAGAGAAGGAGATGTTGTGATGTCAGTCTTCACAGGTTACCAATGATCTGCCAGACATAACACAACTGTATGAGAAAATGACTAGAAATATGAGGCACACATATGGTCAGTGTGCATAACACTGGACAGTTGAATGGTATGAGCTCAGTGTATCACATGCAGTTCAACACACACACATCTGCAACAGTATTTCACTATGCAAATATCCTGTATAGGTCCCCCACATTTCTGTGACAGACATGGATATTATAATTGCATTCACAATTAACATATGGAAATATATGAGATCCCAGTAGCTGGCCTAGCAATGTCACAGAGTCAGTATTGTTCAACACACACTTTTGTAGTAGTCATATGTGAGCCATTCTTTCCTGTGGTGACTCAGGGGCCTCAGCTGTGATCTATGTCACTGCAGAGACCTGGTTGCTATGGCCATAGGTTCTGATCAGCAATATATCAGTACAGCAAGTCTTGTTGAGACATATTTGTTGTACTTCCTATTTGCCATTATTACACCCCCTACTGCATTCTATTACATGCTTACTTGTTTGACATTGCTTTTTTTTCCCAAGTATGGTTTGTTGTATTCCACTATGTGTAGCTTGTTTCTTGCTGTGTGTGTGTGTGTGTGTGTGTGTGTGTGTGTGTGTGTGTGTGTGTGTGTGTGTGTGTGTGTGTGTGTGTGTGTGTGTGTGTGTGTGTGTGTCTCTCTCTCTCTCTCTCCCAGATGTAGGGGCAACAGCTTGCCTTTTGTAGGTAATGCTGATGAGCAGCTGATGGCCTGTGCACCAATTGGTGTCCCCCACTTCCTAACTGCACACAGAACAGCTGTGGTGTTATTCCTATAGCCAATGGCATGGCAACACACTCCTTTAATTGATTACTTCATGTGGGCATTGCCCCTTTTTCTTGCCTGTGAGGGGAACTTCATAGAGGTGTGTGAGCAACAGCATCACAGAGGGTAGCTGGAAATACTTCTTATAATGAAAACTATGGAGACAGCAGAACAAACTGGGGAGAATATTCCAGACATAAGGACAAAATCTAAGTATTGCTGTTATACAGTTGAATTAATGCTCGTTTAACAGGGTTTGTGTGGACATGGCTTTTTTGCTTGATTTTAAGTCTGACAGTTGTTATGTGGTTGACATAACTCTCAAATGTAGTGCTATCCACAGACTAGCCAGATTTTGGACTCTCATGTATAGTGTGTTCCTTAGATATTTTTTGTCTGTGGAAAATCAGTAGCATACTGTGGGGATTGCAGTCAGTAAATGGTATCATCCAGTTGTGTTTCTGACTTCATATCCCTCAGAAAAGATATTTTGCAACAAACCCTGTTACACCAGCAACTGTCTCAGTTTATAACAGCAATATTTCACATATGCTCCTGTTTGTAGGCCTCTGTCCCCCAAGTATGTCAGGCTTTGTCCAGATGTCATGCAGTAAGAGGGTGATAGAGTATATCATTATTTAGTGCTTTCATTCCTGATACCATCCCAGTTATATATCAGACTGCCAGACATGTTATGTATAAGAGGCTTTATATATGAGGATAAAGTCTGGACATTCAGTGGGACTGTGAACAGTTGAGAGGTCTGCATATTTCTGGCGATTGTTGATAGACTGTCAGGATTGTATGCCAGTATAATGTGTCAATGTTATTTGGCCTGTGTAGGAAGGGGGTGGATGTATGTGGTATGGCTCCTCTTCTATCTGCCTGTACAACATGCTGCTCCTATTTCTGGTGGTCTATTGGCTGTATATGTTTGTAGGGGCAGACTGAGACACATCCCATACCATGGTCAGGCATTATACTACTCTGTGAATTGGGCCAGTATATGTAGGGGGAGTGTGTGAGTGGCAAACATGTTGAGATGTTTTTGTTCACACAGTCCTTATACTGTACTGTTCCTTTGGCTTACCAGTATGTCACTGTGACTGTGTTGGAATTGGTTGTGGGTATGCACTTTCACACTGGTGTCTGTTTTTCAGTGCTGTTATATCCCTGTAGTGCCTGATATATTCGTCAATACATGTGTAATTCCCCATAGTGGATTTGGGTTAGTGTTGTGTCAGTCTAACTGTAGTTTGGAAGGTGCTTTTTACATGCTTAGCAGTTGAGTGCATTTTCCCTAATGTGATGTTATGTCCAGATATTTGTAGGATGTTCTGTTGCCTGGCCCCCATAAGTGTGTATTTCTGATACATCAGTGGGATGATGTGAGGATTTCAGTCACTAACTACTGAGAAGTAACTGAGTGTTGGACTTGTGCTATTTCAGTCAGTTTATGTTATGACAGACATGAGGGTGTTACTGCAGCAACTGTGCAGCTTATCTACTCCAGTATTTCAGATATGTCCCTACTTTGATGGCTTTCTCCCCCCACTTTGTCAGGCTTGGTCCAGATTCATTGCACTAAAAGGTTCTGAGCCTACCTCTCACCTGTTCAAATTGTTGCAGTATGTCCAGGTTTATTGCTCATATTTCTGGTCTGTTCCACAGATTCATTATTTTTAAATCCCTGGTAAATCACTGTGATTATCTGAGGATTTCTGACAGTAAATGATGACATTCATTTCAGTTTCAGAACTCACATCCTTCAGATCATGTATGCTGAAACAAACCGTGTCACTCTGGCAACATTCTACGTTTATAAGAGCAATATTTAAAACATTTCCCTAGTTTGGGCCCATTGTCCTCCGATTTGGCTAGCCTTTGGTCAGATTTCTTGCACTAAGAGGTTGAGAGGTATGGTTCTGAGGTATGACTCCACTACATGTTATGAGCATGTATATACATATATGGATATATATATATATATATATATATATATATATATATATATATATATATATATATATATATATATATATATATATATATATATATATATATATATATATATATATATATATATATATGTATATATATGGTCCCCTGCAGAATTTCAAAGCTGAAAACTTTGAAATTCATATGATTGAAGATCATATGACTGAAGTTTTAAAACCTTGAAATCCTTAATAGAGATCAGCATACAGCACAGAAAGGGAGATTTCCCTTTTCCTCGCTGTAGTGTGATCTCGGAGATATTATATATATATATATATATATGTATATATATATATATATATATATATATATATATATATATGTATATGCATTTCCATACATATATACATGTGTATATGGTGTATAGGCCTTGGCAGGGCTGATTATTTTGTTGCTAGGCTGAACAGTTGCTGGTGGAAACAGAGTTGTTAAGGTAGTTTTAAGCAGCTGTAACCGGGTTTGCGTGGGTTTGTGTGACCCTAAGTGATGCCAACACACAAACATACAGATGCTTAATCTGTGTTGGCTTCACTTAGCGACATTTGCCAGTGTGCAAATCCACTTATTTGAGCTACCTGCTGCTTAGCATTCATGTTTGAGCAATGCTTAAACCTGCTAACCATTGCTCACAGTTCATTCTTATAAAATATCTTTTATATATATTTCTATATATATTATATTATAGTATTATAATAATAATATATTATTATAGCAATAGCCCACGCCTGGGTGTGGGTAATGCTGGATATACCACGGTTGGTGTGGTTTGGTCACGAGGGCAAAGTGACAATCAGTTAGCCAATTTTCAACTGTATTAAAAGTGTTCTGGGATAATGTTTGCAGATCAGACTGGGAGGTAGCAGAGCAAATCAAGGTGGAGTCAGCTGCATATTGAATGCATTTTGCATCTGGGATGACAGTGTAGAGGTTGTTGATAAATATGGAAAACAAGAGAGGTCCTAGTATAGAACCTTGGGGAACTCCCAAGTTGATGGGTAGGAGGTTAGAAAGTTTGTTTTGCCATAGGATGGCCTGTTGTCTACTGCTCAAATAGTACTGGAACCACTGCAGAGCTTGAATATCTAAGCACATAGTCTTTAGTGTGTGAATTAGTAGTTGGTGATCAACCATATCGAAAGCTTTGGAGAGATCCAAAAAGAGGGCAGAGGATAATTTGTTATTATTACGGTTATTGTTTATGACATCAGAGAAGGCAAGGAGGGCTGTGGTGGTACTACAATGTGGCCTGAATCTATGCTGAGAGTTGGCCAGTAGATCGTTCTGAATCAGATAATGTAGCAGTTGACTATGGATGCATTTTCCCATAATTTTACCCAGTGTTGACAGCATAGCTATGGGTCAGAAATTAGACAGTGCAGTGGAGCTGCCTGCTCTATGGAGTGGTATGACATGAGATATTTTACAGATGGTGGGGATGGAGCTTCTGCTATGGTTCGATTGATTAGAATGGAGATGGGGTATGCTATGGCATCTCCAGCTTTTTGCAGATACTCAGCAGGGAGAAGGTCAGCAGATAGGGTAGTTGGTTTTAGTTTTTTGATTAGACCTTGAATGAACTATCTAGCAACTGGTTGAAAGCTAAAGGAGAGTTGGGAACTGGGAGTGGTGATCTTTGAGCTGGGATGGCTTGGAGGTAGCTGACTAGTGATGGATCGAATAGTCTCAGTGAAGAAACTATTAAACATGTTTGCAAAATCCTTTGGTAGTTTATCAATAGAGGCTGCAGTGGTTGGAGTGGTGGTTTGTCTTGGGTGCAACAGTTTATTTATACCTACCCAAAACTTTTGTGGGTTAGTTTGATTTTTCTGCTGTAGTTGGCAATAGCACTTTTTATCTAGTAAGATGGATTTTTTAGTCTCATTCCTTAGTTGTCGATATCTGCTTCGACCTAGGGGGGGGCCTTTTTCCTATGCCATAAGGCCCATGCTTTGTTTTTGAATGTGATTTCAGCTTTGGTATCTTTAGAGAGCCATGGTGCGATTTTTGTTTTAGTTCCAGTGGAGCAAGCAGTAGCATAAGAATCAAGGATAGCTAGGAATTTGTTATTAAAGTGAGCCACAGCTTCATCCAGGGGCAAGTATTTTAGGACTGACCAATTACATGATGTGAGTTCTTCTTGGAACTTTGTAAGGTTAAAGTTCTTATTGTTTCTCACTGTTTTTATGGTAGGCTAATGAGGGTTAGTGACTTTGTGTTGGAGTTTATAGGTAAGAAAGTGGTCACTTAGGTCATCGGGCAGGGTCCCTGATATGTACTGTTGGGGAAGACTGTTAATGAGTATCCAGTCCAGTATACTTTCTTTATAATAAGGTATCCTGGTGGGGGAGGATATAATCTGTCTAAATCCATATAGATTTACTTGTGTGGTTGGAGATTCAGAGGAACAGGTGCTCCAGTCTATGTTAAAATCCCCAAGTACCATGGTTTCCTGAGGGTAGGTACTAGATAACCAGTGGAGTATATTTTCTAGGGTAGTTACATTATTCCCTAGGGGAATATACATGCAGACAATATTTATACATTTGTTTTTATTAATTTGCAATTTGGTAGAAAGAATTTCTGCATTATTAACTTGGGGTGGTTGTAAGGGGTC
Source organism: Protopterus annectens (assembly GCF_019279795.1). NCBI lineage: Eukaryota > Metazoa > Chordata > Ceratodontiformes > Protopteridae > Protopterus > Protopterus annectens. The sequence goes on from NC_056737.1 coordinate 1,688,013,988, forward strand.
CATAGTTACATTTAGTGTGGATTTATAGAGTACAGCTACCCCAACCCCCCTTCTGGTAGTGCGATCTAGCCTGAGTATGTTGTATGCAGGTGGCAGTACTTCATTGTTACCAGTGGAGGGTTTTAGCCAGGTTTCAGTTAGACAAAGTACATCGGGAGAGTGAACAGCTAAGAGGGCATGCAGGTTATGCACCTTATTATTTATACTTCTAATGTTTAGGTGACAGGGCAGGAAGGAGTTGGGGGGCCTATTTATTGATAGAGTTTTGGTTGGGCTAGTAATGCAGGGTGTAGATTTATCAAGAGTAGATGGTCCAGGGTTTGGGTGGATGCCCCCATCCACTGTAAGGTTGTAATGTAAGCTTATTATAAGCTTCAAAAATGTATTTATTAGATTTGGAGGTCATGTATCTGCAAGTAATGGGTTGATAATATGTACAGGATAAGGAACTAGATATAGAGCAATTAGTTAGGTGTCTGTCACATTTGTTACTATTGAAGTGGTGGTTTGGGATTTGGGGTAATGAAATCCTAGGCAGTTCTGGTTTTCATAAAAGTTGAGGAGATATGGGATAAACATAAGGGATAGTATAGAAAGCGAATATTGTTTTGGGTGATTGTTTTGTAGATGGCAGTGACTATATAACTTAATCGTAGTATCAGTAGGATCTTAGGAGAATAAATAAATGGTAATGGGAGGTATGGAGCAGTGGGTTTAGTAAGGTAGATGATGTTGATTGGTTCTAATAGGAAGGGGTGTGGTTATCTTGTTATATTATAAATGTAGCACTACTGGGGTGGATAAATAAATAAATAAATAAATAAATAAATACTATATATATATATATATATATATATATATATATATATATATATATGTTTATATATATATATATATATATATATATATATATATGTATATATATATATATATATGTGTGTGTGTGTGTGTGTGTGTGTATATATTTATATTTTTTTATTTATATATGTATATCTATATTATGTATCTACTTTTTCATATACATGTTTCAATAGATATATATGTGTGTGTGTGTGTGTGTGTGTGTGTGTGTGTGTGTGTGTGTGTGTGTGTGTGTGTGTGTGTGTGTGTGTCTATATACAACACATGAATGATTCTACAGAGCTTTCTCACTAATGTTGTATGCCTCTATTGCATGATATGTTTGAAAAAGCAACCTTAACTATTACAGCTCTGATGTGTAGTAGTACATGGCTCTGACTGTAGTGTACAAGTGCATGGGTGTGAGACTGGGGGCTGATGGTTTTTTTTTTTCATTAAAGTTAAATGACCCTAATGCATGATATGTTTGTTAAAGCATTACAGATTCTTGTACCTCAGATGGTGTGGTGGTATGTTCCTTTGATTGTAGAGCACAGCATCCTTGGTTTGAGACTTGGCAGGGCTGACTATTTTGTTTCTGGGCAGAACAAGCTCTGATGGATACAGAGTAATTATGACTTTAAGCAGTTGTAAGTGGGTTTGCGTGGGTTTGGGTGACACTAAGTGATGCCAAGCTATGGTTAATCTGTTTTAGCTTCACTTACCGCTGCTTATTCATGCTTTCCCTCATGCTAATTTCTTTAAAAGAAAAGAAAATGGAGTGATATGAATGTGGTGAAAAAAGGGGCATGCAGAGGGAAGTACAGTATGAAAGGTAGCTAGGGATGTGCAGTACGGGTGTAGGGAAAGTCCATAGCTGTCCATTTCTTCTACAGCAACAGGTGTAAACTTCTACAGAATTTGGAGGAGAATTTGGACACTCAAACCCCTGAGAGAGTGTTGAGGACAACTGTAATGTGTTGTCAAGGGAACTGGACCAGATTACATGTGTCCAGTGGGCACGTGCGAAATGGACAGCTATGTATGGGGCATAATATTTTTGGGGGAACAGATGCCCTTTTTTTATTAAGGTGAGAGTGGGATGTTGGGGAAGGATAGTAGGTATATTTGTGGAGGTAAGATGGGTAGGAAGATAGACAAGACAGACAAGACAGCAGACAGGGGCAATATATGACACATGTGGGGGATAAACACCTTGATGGGGATGGTGGTTGGGAATTAGATGTCCATGAGCCCCCAAATAGATACAGTGGGACTGAGGTCCCCACTCATGGCCAGTCACCACTGCACCTTCATGGCCCTAAAGGTAACTGTGCTCAGGGGGCTGGACAGGAGGGGCAGGCTGACCCTCAAGATGCACCAGGTGGCCCTCAATCTGGCACAGCTGTCCACCAAACTTCTTTTGGATGGCACTACACAGCAAACCATGGACCTGGCTATGGGTGACAGTTTCCTGTCTGTGCCCGTTCACATGGGGGATAGGCCCCATCCCCTGAGGTGGTCCACCCGAAGGTGGTGCAGAACCAGCAGACAAGGAGCTCCCGGGTTGGGTCCCAGATGTCCTGGGACACAGTGCCATGGCCAGATAAGGTGGGACCAGCAGATCCACCGGGATCTGCCTTCTTAGATGTGCTATGGTGTTGAGGTTTTACAAAATATGTTGGTTAGTCATGAACAACAGATTTCAAGATTAGCTATAACAGCATGCATGGGTGTTCCAGTTGACCCAATAAAACAGATTTGAAACAGTTGCATAGCAAACAGAACACATGCATATATGGAAACAGAGTAGGCATCATAATGGCATGCAAGTTACATTGATAGAAACAGACCACCAATGACAGTATTTGAACAGGGAACATTAATAATCAAACAATTCAGTATATTTGTAGAACAACAAGACACATGTCCCAACAGTAGATTTGGAGAAACACATGCCCATTGATTATGTGTATGAATTATTGGTGCAGATAGGGTGGAGGAGAGAGAGAAAGATGTCAATTAACAACTATATAGGCTTCAGTTGTTCACAACTGTACTGATCATTACTCTACTCATTACTCTCCAGGTATGACCTCACTTTATATCTACCTATGGCCTGGGGTTGGGCAGTGGAATATTTCTACACAGTGTATTAGTACAGCCTTCTTACAGCTAATAGAAACATCCCTTACCTGGCAGACCTGTGGGGGAAATATCTGTTAACATTACCTGACTGTTTTTATACATATTCACATATTCTTGGGTGAAATTATACATACAGCTTACTACCACTCCCAGGATTCAAAACATGCCTGTTTGTGGAAAAAGTTACAATAAGGTTATGTTTCATCACAATGAGCTATTGAAGAACTGTTGTTTCTTGCTTGATTGTTTTCTGCCTAATACTCTCTTGGTTGGACAATCTGACCTTGTATTTCTGACATTCATGCATGGCAGATAGTTCTTGTACTGTGCATTAACACTTTGACATATTACAATCTGGAAAGCAATGATTAACAGTATAGTAGTTTACACATTATTATTCAGGGATCAGATCTTGTCGCATGGAACATTTCATATAGTTGATCTCCTGTTTTACAGCTCCACAGTCTTTGTCAGATGAGCCTCAATTAATTCATGCTGTGAGAGCCACAGTTGCTGTGCAGAACCTGTACACATTTAGATTTATACCACCACATACAATAGTAAACATAACAGTCTGGGGTTTTTAGTTTTACTGAAGGGTACTGACACTTTTATTGACAGATATCCTATACACCACTATTACTCTGCTAACATCTCATTTATTCATTACAAACAGTATTCATTTTAACCTACTGTTAGTTGGCATACTTCTCCTTTCTATTTTTTTGCCCTGAAAACTACAAGCTAGATTTGTACTCACCAGCCTTAGCAACCTGCTGGCATGGGCGTCTATGTTCGCAGCCCTCACATCTGCAGCTGTACAGGAGATAAAGAAACAATTATGCATACCTATCAATCACATATGCAGGCTGGACTTTGGTAAACACTAATAGATACTGATACTTACACACTTCTGGGACATTCTGTGCCCATGCATCTTGGGTCCACTGGTCCAAGACCTCCCCATCCTATGCTTGAGGTCAGCAAAATGGTGCCAGACCTGCTCACCAGTTCGAGGGATGCAAGTAGCACTGGTGAGATCATGGCTCCCAATACAAAATGAAGGCCTGGGACCATCCCTGCAGCAGTCTCTCCTCATGGTCTTTCACTAGGAGTCCAGCTATTACCCTGGACTCCTGAATGCCCCAGCATTGCACCCAAAAGTGTGATCTATCTCCTACGCCAGCTATAGTGCCTGCAAAGATGAGCTATAACTGGTTATGGCTGGATTCCTGCCTGTGAGGTTTAAATAAAGCCAAATTCCCACCCTTTGCCGTCATTGGCCCATTTTGAATATGCAGAGCTAAGCTAAGTGACGCGCAAACCTGCTTAGCTAAGGTTGGCAATGCTTATAGGGTTAGATGTTGAGCACTGCTTACCAATGCACAAATCTGCTTAGCTGGGCTACTTATTGCTTATCATTTACATTTAAGCAATGCTTACACCAGGTTAGCATAGCTGAGCACTACTTACCATTGCTCACATTTCATTTTATAAAGTATCAGGATTGTGGGATTGATTCATCATTACTGACATATTATAATTTTATGTTTGCCTGCCATAACATCCCCCTATTTGCTTTCATTACATTATATTCTTGTGTGATTATACTGTATGGGGCACTTGTGTTTATATGGGGGTTTCACTTCTTTTCTAAACTGACACCTCACGTTTGGACCTGCTACACTACCCTAGTTGACAAAAAACAGTTGCTATATAAAATTATTTTTGTAAACTTAAGTTAACACTACTTTCCTATAGAAAAATAAGTTACCTATCTTAGTATGCAAACCGTGAACACTTGCATGTAAAGTCGGGATTCTAACCACTATACTATCTCAGGTGGGAAATTTCAACTGTATATTTGCATTTATCACCTATGGGATGTTTAAGCTATGGTAAACAGAGGGCCTTACCACGCACACCTGCTTAGCTACACTTAAACATTCCTTAGCCTAGAAAACAAAGTATGTATTATTATTGTATAATTATGTTATATAAGTGAGTCTTGTGGTGTTCTGACAACTCATTGAGGACTGCAATCATGAAATAATGGCATTCATTTGGTTTTCAGGCTTCTATCCTTCAGGGACTTCTGCTAATACATATGCTGTGTTCTAACAACTTTCTAAGTATGTAAGGGCAATTTTTCAGATATGTACCTATTTTATTGTTTATTCCCCCCATCATTTGTGCCTTTGTCAACATGCACTGCTGTCGGAATATTGGCATACATTTGCTTTCAGACTTCCACCCTTCGGTAATTCATGGTAATGCATGATCTGTTTTCTATCATCTTTCTATCTTGAGTAGGCAATATGTGTGCTTTGTCCCTTTTGAGGGATTTATCCCACATTATCTGTGCATTTGCACACATTTCCTGCTTTTGCAGGTTGCGGAGGTGTCATATGGCACTTTGGCAATGCAGGGGGTGTGTCACAGAACCTTTCTCACACACTCCCTGCATTGTTTTCTTCATGCCGATGTTTATTTCAGTGTCTGCAGACACTGAAATGATTATTATTTCATTTTGGTGTCTGCAGACACTTAAATACTGGCATGATATTAGAGTTAAATCTCTAATATTATGCCAGATCAATTTTGAAAGTGGTGTATGGCACGTTCTGAGTGCAGGGGGTATGTTCAGTGGCCGTACACTACTTGGACATGCCCCCTGCACTCGTTCATGGTTCGTGTCAGTATAGGTAGAACAGCAGCGCACCTTCATGAATATACAAAGCATGCTGCTGTGCGGTACACACACAAACCCCTCAGTGCAAGAATAGTTTTATTCTTGCATGGATTATATTGAATCCTGGGGATTGTTTGTTAGTTACTTTACACCCAAACTTGAGTTTGGAATAACAATATGGAAACCCTATAAGAAAACAAGCAGTAAACTTGTAAGAGTACAGTGGAAATATAACAAGGGCATCAATGGATGTGAAAATTTAAGTTATTATAAAAGACTAAAATATCTGAACTTGTACAGTGTGTCTTACAGATATCTAAGAGGAGATCTTATTCAGATATATAGGGTATTTACAGACAACTACCTCTGAGAATGCTTGGGGTTATCATGATGTACTAGAGAATCATCAAACAACCTGTGTAGAAGATTCTATATGAATGAAAAGTGCACTAACTGGTTCTCTGACAGAGTAGCTGACGTATGGAACAGACTAACAAATGATATTAAAGCAAGTACTAGTTTAGATATTTTTAAGAACAGCCTGGACACTTTCTATTGGAAACAAATGTTTTTGGTATATTGGCAAGCAAGAAGGTCATTAATACCCATGCTTGAAATATTTGTATGTCTGTATGTATGTATGTAAGTGTTTATAACTTCAGAATAATGAGATGTATGGATTTTGATAAGTTCCATTAAAACCTTTATCTATTCTGCTTCTAATTGTTTTAGTTGTTAGACAATTGTGAGTAATGTCACCAAAAAAGCCACAAAGGAATCAGAAGAAAGACGTAGCTTTGGGCATTTCATGTGGCAATAGCTATGCCAATATGATTTTAGCCAGTTGGTAAGAGGAATATGTATTTAATAGCCTTAAGTAAAGGTCTGATAGGGACATGTGCATCCAGATACAGAAGAAATATTTTATTTTAGGACATCTGTCACTTGTGATACTTTACATTTAGTGTATTTAGCCATTTGCCAAGTCTGTTGTAAATTTTATATAGGGAAGACTGATAGGCAATTTAAATTTAGGATTAGAGAGCATTTATATCACATTAAGAAACAGAGTATACATAATGCTCTGGCTAAACATGTAATAGAGACTGGCTTGCAGCATAATTTTAAGTTTTTAGCATTGGGTAGATGTTTTGAAAATATGAGAGGTGGTGACATTAGAACAAGAACTGAAACACTCGAAGCTGAGTGAATTATTAGACTCAGGGCTGATATGGGACATCAACTTAATGACCATGTCCCTATCAGACCTTTACTTAAGGCAAGACCCCTAGGAAAATGAGTTTTAAGTATACTTTTACTACAGATATATATATATTGTATGTATTGTATTTATGCATTTAGTATGCTTTTTATGAATATGGCATCCTATTGTTATATTATATCTATGGAGTGTATCATAGTTTTTATGAAATAAGAAGGTTGCTTTAAGATTAGTTACTATTAGTCATGTGATCATAATTAATTGTTATATAAAGGGTGTTTCTATAACTGCTTTTTATTCACCTGAAGAAGCTAATTGTGAAAGCGCTTGTGTGTGCATCAGTCTGACAGAATTAAACCTGTTTTTTTTAAAAACTGGAAGCCTGGTCTCTACTAGTTCTCTGTTTTATTAAAACTAATAGAATGTTATATGAAAGAATACGTGAACATAACTATGCTATAAAAAGATGTGATCTTACTAATGCTTTAGCAATATATGTTCATGAGTCTAACTTTGCACATACATTTTTGTTTAAAGCAGTTGAGATGGTGTATAAGGAACCACGGGGTGGTGACCTAAAAATTTTACTGAAGAAAGAGAACTTCATTGGATTTTTAGATTCTGGACTAACAGGAAACCTGGAATTAATGACAAGGTCTCTTTAAAGCCTATTTTAAAATCTAAAGATTTGCATAAGTAATGACAACTTCAACTGGATTGGTTATGCTGTAATAGCTCCTGTTTTAAATACAGTGGTTTGTGATGTAGAGCTTTTGTCTGAAGAACTTTGCTCGAAAGGGCTTACATTTTTGTTTTTCTGTGTAATTAAACTATGATTTTATTCTGCCTAGCCTCTATGATCCATTTGTGGCTTTTTTGGTGATATACTTTATTTCTGAGGAATCCAGACTTTGCCAGTTGGAGGTATATTTTATTCAGTTGTGAGTAATGTCCTCATAAATGTGTGTGATATAAAAGCAGCCTGACTTTGTTAGCAGCTTGACATTCAACTCCATAAATGTTGCATAGGTTGGGAATTTATAAAAGCAGGTGCAATGTAGGTAAGCAGAACTTTAGAAAGTAATGAGACATCTAAAGATTTTACCTGTTATCATATTTATTCCTTTTAGAGTACGACTGTTCTAAAATAGTAGAAATGGCAATGCTGATTCCATTGCATACATTTATTATGCACATTTTTCCTGTCCAGCTCATTTTACAGTAATATTTAATTCATATTATTACAAAAACAGATCAAATCCTGAGCTCTGCCTTACTTATGTAGGTATGTGCCTGACAAATTCAATATCTGTTCAAACTCACCATACAATGAAAGGTTCCACTATGAGTGGATGAAACTGAATGCAAGGATCAGAATCCCCAAACTACATTCACTAAAAAGAAAATGTCCGATAAACACCTTTTTATGTGTTGATGTAGGAGGCAAGCACGCTCTTGCCCCTCAGGCTTATCTATCTATCTATCTATCTATCTATCTATCTATCTATCTATCTATCTATCTATCTATCTATCCGTCTATGTATCTATCTATAGATACCAACTCCATGATTGCATCAAGTTGAAGAAGGAGGAAATTCCCCTGGAAAAGACATCACTGCTGTCACAACTCACCAACAGTGATTTCCAATAAAGGAACTCAAGAGTTCAGTCTTCATCCATCAATAGGGTAATGGCATTAAAAGATGCTCTAATCAAATCTACAGGATGGATTACCATATTAAAAATAAAAAAGGAAGAAAAAATTGCTGTCAGTTGTGAATACATTAGTGAAACATACTGGCACACATCTCAGAAGAAGTAGTCTTTGCTAATTATGCATACCTATGCTCATGACAATTTATTCTAAACTATTAATCACTGCTTTAAAATGACTGAATTCAGAGTGGCCTTTATGTTTTTTTCCAATGTCCTTTTTTATATGATGTAAATGTTAACTATCAAACCTGCTTACATTAGTTCACGCTATCTGGGTATTCCAAATGAAGGACAAAGATGAGCAGGGCTGGCCATTTTTGCAAGCCGATTTTTTTTTTGAGAAAGAAGTTTTTATGAATCAATTACATCTTTACATTAAAAATATTTAATACACTGCATCAGTACTGCAAGCAGTAGCTCCTAACAAGGACTGTAGTTTGTATGATCATTTATTTTAGAGAAAAGATAAATAATTACTGTAAACTTATAACTATAGCTTCTGTTTAACTGACTTTTCTGAAACAAGTCACTTGCAACAACAACTACGTTTTGGGGTGGGAATATAATTGCTATTATTCTAAAAAAATATATAACATAAAGAAAATCCAAATTCCTTCTATGGATTCAGATCAGGTTTTCATTACAAACATTTCAGATCCTGCATAAACCTTTATCAACATTATTTATATTTCAGTATATGATTGTAATAAGTAGTCGTAAACCTGCCAATGAAGTGCTATAAAACTGCAAACAGTAGGCCACTTAATAAAGATGCTTTTGTACAATGATTACTGATATGCCTTTTGACAATGTTTGGAAAATTTTTTCATGCCCCATCTTAATGTACCCATAACAATAACTACATAAGAGCAAATCCCCTGACACCACCACCATCAGATTGAATTAAGCATTTGCTTCTGCTCAGTTAGCTCTTGTTTTCTTATTTGTGACTCATGACATTGCAACACATAATCCATTCTTAATCTCTTATGATGAGCCCAAGGAAATTTAGACAATGTTTGTTTGAAATAAAACAAATATTTCATCAGTTCTTAGCTGCAATATTGGCAATCATCCACTTGGGAAGCTTTCAAAGTGCTAATCTTTGTTAATGCAATGACATCCACCATCTTTTGACAAAATGCGATTTCCTACTCATTTCAATCCAAGAAGAAAAACAATGTGTGATAAAAGAATACATTACATCCCCTGTGTATATTTTACTTTGTTATGGAAACACAGAATGGCAATAGTAAAAATCTCTCTCTCTCTTATAACTCATATGCATGAATTTTCTAAACTTCTATTTCACATGAAGCCCTTTATTGACTAAGAAGTTAATATTGCCTATTTCCAAACAAATTTAAAATAAATTATACTTTTGATTCTAACTGCTTTAACAAGTATATGTTCAAATGTGAAGACAGCATCTTTTTCTCTGAGAATCATTCAGTCATTCACATACTAAATTGGAAACTACAGATAGTAAGGAAAAAAGGAGACTATATGAAATGACAATTTTTTGCCAATCCAACGCACATTTCACAAAACAAGTATGACTATGTGTGAATATTGCTTTTCTAAGGGATAAAATAAATACAAATCTATAACTACATCAAACTGAATGAACTGCATGTCCAGTTCCACCAATAACATAAATCAGTTAATTGCATACACTACTTTTCTTCATAGAAACTGTATGTGAACAATGATAATCAAATCCATCCCTATACAGAATGTACCTCAGTTAGCTGACATTGTTTGAGGGTTTTAGGTTTATGCTAGCCACTCAAGAATAATCTGCAGCTAGTGGTCTGTGCTTGGCAGTGATTAGTATTTAGTAGTGAAAAGCTGTTGTGTTTGTGTACATGGAAAGCATTTGCCACTTCCAGAAAAGTAGATGCCTTGTGTGAATGAGTGTGTTTGTTTATGTGCATATGTATGTGAGTGTTAGCGGGTATGTGTGAGAGAGAGAGAGAGAGACCGAGACCGAGAGAGAGAGAGAGAGAGAGAGACGGTATACGTACGTTTGTGCATCTTTGCACCTGTATATATGAGTGGGATTTTGTGTGTGTGTGTGTGTGTGTGTGTGTGTGTGTGTGTGTGTGTGTGCATGTGTGCGCGTGTGTGTGCGTGTGTGTGTGCGTGTGTGTGTGTGGTGTGTGTGGTGTAGAGAAAGGCTTTAGAGACTTTACAGGCAACACACCACACCACAGTAACAGGCATATTTAGCAGGATCTAGAACTGTTGAACGAAAATTCAACAGTCCGAATCCACTATCCCCAAACACACTTTAACAAAAGTGCTTTCACCAAAAAAGCTCTTTCGTTAGTGTGTTAAAAAAAAAAAAAAAAAAGACATTACATTTACATTTTTGCAAGGGGGCAAGCCCCTCTCCAACCCCCCACTTTTATATTCTCACTCTGAGGTCGCACTAGAGTAGGGAAAAGGGAATTTTTCTTTATCCCCACTGTAGTGCGATCTCCCCAACAGGCATACTTACATGAAAGTGCTTCTTCGGTGAAAGCACTTTTGCATAAGTATACCTGGCCATTTCACATTCTGTGAAACGGACACTCGAGCATTAGTCCTGGACCCATTTAGCATATTAGCCACATGACTTGATTGTTCGCTCTCTTAGATTATTGGCATATGGATTAAGATTACATGTTATTTATTAATATATCAAGTCAATTAACTGGATAATAGATTATCCCTTTATATTAACATCTGATTACTTTTAGGAAACAGAAAACATATCTATAGATCATAGTGCAGATTTTATATGACTAAGTTTGAATTAAACTGAAAATAAACATAGAAGGCTAAATATACAAAAATGCCATAAAGTAAGAGTTTTGAGGGGTGTTATGAGGTCCTATGCTGCAGCTAGAGAGCCTCTACACCCCTGCCCTGGAAGGGCATTATTTTCACAGTAACAAACACCCAGGAGGACATTATTGAGTTTAAGGTAATGGCTGTTCATAACACTGTGTTTTACTTACTTACTTACTTTTTTAATACTATATTATTAATTTTTATTTTTGGTGTAAAATAGTTCCTCCACCTAATGTTTCAAAGTTGCTGTAGTATGTGTAAATGCTGTTGGAGGAAGCATTTTTACTTCCAAAATATAACATTTCTTATAAAAAAAAATCTACATATTTACTTTATTTTTTGTCCCTTACTCCTAAAATGTGTGGTTCTTTGCCAGTCATCGGGGACTGAAGTCATTAAATAATGACATACATTTGACTTTGACTTTATTTCCTTCAGAAAATTCATGCCAACACAAATAGTGTTATTTAAGTAACTCTGTAATTTTATAAGGACAATATTTAAATTTGTTCCTATTTTTGAGCCATTGTTCTTCTGCTGCCACTGGTCAATGTCACTCAGTCTCACACACACACACACACACACACACACACACACACACACACACACACACAAACACACTTGCACTTCAAAAAATGCATGCTAACACAAATCCTGTTATTCAAGCAACTTTGTGATTTTTAGAACAGCAATATTTAAAAAATGTTCCTGTTTTGAGCCTTTGTTCCCCATTTATTTTAGCCTTTATCTAGATAACAAACTAAGAGGTCGAGAGGTACACAAGCCTCTTTAACAACTGCTGCTGTCATTGCTCAGTCTCTTTAACTCTTCACGCTCTCTCTCTCTCACATTCACACACATCTCGCTTTTATGCATACAAGCATGCATAGACTCACACGCAGACAGAAACACAAAGACATACACAAGCAGATAGACAGAAACATAAACACACACACTTGTTTCTGTTTCATTTAGTTTTTACACTCCCTAAGGAACAAAAGCTCTGCTTAACATGTATAAAATAATGGCTTGATCGATCTTGCTCTCATTCACATGCATGCATACACTCACTTACACAGACATAAACACACACACACACACACACACACACACACACACACACACACACACACATATATATATATATATATATATATATATATATATATATATATATATATATATTAGAGATTTTACACTCACTAAACTGCAAAAGTGGTGTTTAGTGAGTGTAAAATAATAGCGACCATTAGGTTACTTTCAGTTCAAGCTTCACGACAGTTTGATATGCTACCTTGAAGCAGCAGACTTATTTTTCAGTGGTAATTGCCTGTAGATTAACACTCTGCTGGAGAAAATTTGTTCTCCAATAATGACACTGATCTACAGGTCACCTATTCTCTAAGACATGCCTAAAATCAAGCTCATTCTAAACATGATACATGTCTTTCCTCATACTGGTTTTCTTTGAAGCATTATTAATCAAACAGGTTGACTCATTCTCCATTTCACTCAAAGATCTAGAGAGGTAAGGAAGTACCCCCTTACCTTCAAGATAAGGTCCCCTTATCTCTAAAGCACTACAAAAATTGTTTCATTGTGTTATTTATAGTAGCCAGTATTGTATACAGTCTACTTTATTTTTTCTATGTATTATGGTTTATTGTATTTCTTTTCACAGAGTTACTGTACATACCACTCTAACCACAGTTATATATTACATACACATGCTGAGGTAAGGTGACTTAAGGTGAACAAATATCCATGATATTCTATTTTTAAGACATTAGTGTGAATGTTGTCATGGTTCTGTACATAACATAAATATATTCATTGACATAAACCAGTTGTGGAATAATCTGTTTCATGGCAATATGGCCAAGCAAAACATAATAAAGGTAACTGGTTGATAATCAAGAATGATAGCTGCAACAAACATGCCACCTTAACAGGTAAGCTTGCAGTGATCTTTGTAAACTAAACATTTAGGGATTAAATAGTATCATACTAAAGAGGAAAATGTTCTCCTCTGTTTCATATATGTCAGGTTAGCATTTGCAGATATGCAAGCAAATAATTTTTTATTGCTGCTAGTGGCAAGGAATAAGTTAATGTGAGTGCAGAAATATCTGAATGTCATATTTTGTGGATCCCTAATGATATCTGCATTGCTTACTGTACTTATTTCCTTGTTTCACTTAAAAGAAAGTTACTGTTTGTCATTTTTGCATTTAAGTTACCTGTAACACATTGCATTTAAGTTACCTGGCACTTGCTCACTAAAGCAATTATACAAGTCAGCACTAAAAAATTAAAAGCACTACACCCTCACAAACTCCCCTTGAGTACCTTGTTCCCCATTGGCCCTTTTTTTCAATTATAAAGGAATTCCCAATACTATTCTAGCATGTCCAAAGGTCAGTTGTCAGTCTCCTCTCTGGTCCAGCTGGTGAATCTGGGAATCTTGAGGCAATGTTACAACTGCCTCATGTACACAGACAACCCTCTCCTCCTCCCAACAAATTCCAACACATGTGAGAGATGCATCCATATACCCAAACTGGAGGCTAAGCTCTCTCAACTCAGTACTGGCATAACCAGTCAGGAGGAGAAGGAAACCAAACTCACTACAATTCCAGTCTCACATAGACCTACCACGACAGCAAACCAAACACATGAACACAGAAAAACATACTCGGAGGCTCTAAATAAAAATCTGCCTAAGTAGCGGAGACCTCCAAAGCAGACACCCAAGCAACCGCTACCCCAAAACAAAACACGTGCAACACATAGCTCACAAAGCCAGTGTGCCGAACAGTCACAGCCCTTAAGGCTAAACAACACACCTGATACACTTGTGATAGGTGACTCTATCATCAGGCACACTGATGTCCCACTCACCAGGCTGAACAAGGAGAAGGTCACGGTGAGCTGCCTGTCGGACGCTAGGATCCGCCACATAACACAAGCACTCAGGTCACTCCAAGGCAAGTACAAATATGACTCAGTCATTGTCCATGCTGGTGTGAATGACCTGAGACATACCTCCCTGGACTACATGAAAAGAGACATAGAGGAGCTCTCTGAGCATGTGGCCCAGGCCGGTATGACCCTGACCTTGAGTAGCATCTTACCCTCACCAAGAATGATGCCACAATATGAAGACAAGATGATCAATTTCAACAATTGGCTTAAGTATTGGTGTCATTCAAAGGGGATCCAATGCCTGTCAGCCTGGGATGACATGCTCGACAAGCCATGATGCTTCGCTAGGGACGGCTTGCATCTGTCACCCCTGGGCTTTCGGATATTGGCAAAGGCTCTTGCTACCCCTATAGTGCCTTTTTTAGGCAAGGCTCAAAAGACAAACCCACCTCCATAGGTATCACAAGGGATAAGAAACTAAGAGTAATGCTACTCAATGCCAGAAGTCTAAACCTCAAGATGCATGCACTCGAAACTCTCCTTAGCATGGAGAACATCAATATCTGTGCAGTAACAGAAACCTGGTTCAAGGCTCCCGAGAGCACCACAGCACTACCAGGTTATACCTCATACCATGCTTTTCGGCCCCAAAATTTGGACCGACCCACAAAAGGAGGGGGAGTATTGATATTCGTCAAAAATACCCACACCTCCAGGTTGGTGGCACAGCACGAAGCATCAGAGACTATCCATGTGCAACTAACAGTGGGTAAAACTGCCTTCCAGTTTATAGCCTGCTACAGACCACCCTCCCAAACCCAGGAACCCCACTCGGCCTTCCTGAGAACACTGGAAAATATGAAGGGCTCTCCAAACACCATTATATTGGGCGACTTCAACTACCCAAACATAGACTGGGAGCATTACTCTAGCTCCAACACCCTAGCCCAAAGGTTCCTAGAATTTATAAAATCAAATGTTATGGAACAACTTGTTACCACTCCCACAAGAGGGGAAAACATACTGGACCTGATCGTCACCAACATGGGGACTCTATGCTCCAGACCAGAAGTGTATCCCTCACTGGTAAGATCAGACCATAAACTAATCTCACTGGATATTCACATCCCGACCCCACCCCCTGCCCAGAAAACCACAGTGAAAAACTTCGCTAAAGCAAATTTCACACTCCTCAAAACTGAGATGGAATCCTTCAAAGCCCCTGGGCCTGTGGAAAATACGGCCCAGACCACAGAATCCTTTATAAACGCATTCTATGAACACCTTCAGGAATGCATGGATCATGCGATCCCAAATAAAACCAAGACCCAATCCTCCAAAGGCAGACGTCCTGTCTGGTGGACCCCAGCCATAAACAAACTATACAATAGAAGGAGGAAGCTACTAAATGATAGAGCAAAATCCCAAAAAGGGAAGGCATCTCTGATCAGTATTAGCAAAAAACTACGGGCACTCATAAAATCGTCTAAGGCCAGCTTCGAGAGAAAAATTGCACAGGACACTAAGGATAATCACAAGGCTTTCTTTAGTTATGTTAGGAACCTGGGTGGTAATTCCCAGATATGCTCAGAATTAGTCCAAAATGACAAAAAATACACCTTACCCACAGACATTGCCAACATCCTAGCTGACAGGTTCAGCGTAGACTTCTCCCCCCCTCCCCACCAAAAGGGCAAATATCTATCCCAGCAGAGTGCTGCCCCCCTGACATCTTAGATGCTCAGGTAAGAGCCGCCCTCTCCAAAGCAAAAAACACAGCATCAATGGGACCAGATGGTGTGCGGGCTGCATCCTACATGAACTCCAAGAAGAGCTAAACCCAAACATAAAACTACTGTTCAATCTCAGCCTTACTACAGGATATGTACCCAAAGAGTGGCGTACAGCAACAGTGGTCCCACTAGATAAAGGTGGTGCCTCAACAGATCCTGGAAACTATCGCCCCATAAGCCTGACTAGCTTGGTCTGCAAAGCTATGGAAAGGATCATCATGGACCTCATAAATAAAGATATTGGGGACCTACAGACACTGGATCCTACCCAGTTCGGCTTTGTTAAGGGTAGATCCTGCCTCTTAAACTGGTTGATTTCTTTGAAACAGTAACCAAGGCCATTGGTGAGGGGAAGGTAGTCCACACAGCCTACCTGGACCTCGCAAAAGCCTTCGATACAATACCCCACTCGGGCATTATAGATAAGCTCACCAGCTTAAATATAAACCCCTATGTCACTAGATGGGTTGCAAACTGGCTCAAGGACAGAACCCACATGGTTAGAATTGCTGGAGCCATGTCAGACTCCAAACTAGTTACAAGTGGTGTGGTGTCCCACAAGGCTCAGTCCTGGGACATCTCTTGTTCAGTATATATTTCTCGGAGGTACAGGCCAACATGGAAGGACTGTGGCTGACCAAGTTTGCAGATGACTGCAAAATGGGTGCCATAATCGACTCTCCAGCTGACACAAGCATCCTCCAAAAGGGCCTCATAGAAACAGACAGCTGGTGCCAGAGCCATGGCCTCAAGCTAAACGCCAAAAAGTGTATAGTCATCCCCTTTGGAAAAAACAAAGTGCCCACAAATTACCACATAGGTGGTAATCCATTAAGTACAGAAGAAGTAAGTAGGGACCTGGGGACCCAAGTTGATAGCAATCTCTCATTTGACAACCACGTGGCCAAAGTGGTTAGAAAAACATTTTCTATAGCCCACCTAGTCATGAAGGGATTCACATCTAGATCAGGGGAGGTCATCGTGCCTCTTTACTCATCCCTCATCAGGCCCATAATTGAGTACAATGCCCCTTTTGGGATGTACCTTACCAGACACCTGCAGCAACTGGAAAGACCCCAAAAGTACCTCACCAAGAGGATCAAAGGGCTCAAACAGATGCCATATGCTGCCCAGTTAAAGAAACTCCAGCTCTACTCAGTGGCATACCGCCTGTTCAGAGGCGATCTGTGCCTGACGTATAAAGCCATGTCCAACCCGGAATTAATGGACATGCTGCACCTCAGAAAATCTAAATCCCATCGAGTTACGTGCTCGAGAAACTTGAACCTCAGCACTGAAATAAATAGGACATGCTGGAGGGACAGATTCATAACCCAGAGGCTCCCTTCACTCTGGAATAAAATCCCAGTCCAGGTTAGGCAGAGTCCCTCATTGACTCTATTCAAGAGGAATCTTGATGAGTGGATGGGAGATCATAGGTTTACCCCGGGTATCACTTCTGTGTCACTGTTAGACAGAGGCACAGTATACTAACCTCGAAAACGGGCATAGCAAAATTAATTTAAAATGGGTGGTGAAAGCCAAACACATTCTGGCTAGGCTTATAAATGTCCTAGGGCAGATAGCCTAGTATGAACCTCTGAACCTATTTACATATAAAATATATTTGAAGTAAAACCTTCATAAAACACACCACACCACACTGTCTTAAGGTGTTACACCCAAAAAGAACAGGGATAGTGAATGCACTGCCACACACTAAGCTACAACTACTAGTTATTTGAAATAAAGTGAAATTGATTATATTACTATATAGATACAGTTCTTACATATCCTCAGCCTAGTACTTTAGTAAGTAGAAGTCATCATACATGATTTAGCTATGGCTATTTTGAGTGCAGTAACCACAGACCTACAGATACCAGTTTTGTTATGAGTAGTCTAGGAGATAGGAAAGAAAGAAAATGGCTGGGGTTCAAAGAGAAAGAAAATGGCTGGGGTTCAAAGAAGAAACCAAGGTGTCTCACAATGTTAAGTGACCAAAAGCTAATTATGGATAGATCAGGCAATGGGTAATGCCAACATATTGAAAATGTAACCCTAATAAAGTGGACAAGCAGGGTTCTCAGGTTGTGGAGCACTATAACAAGATACTGGAGGTAAAGCCCTACCATAGCATGCAGGGGCAACATGCACAATGTCATAAGAATGCCATCCTTCTTTACTGAACGTAGCACATGTGGCTGTATGCAATGCTGTGGTGACATGAGGCAAAAGCACAGAGCCACAGGCAGACGAGCATAGTACAGCACAGCACACTACAATAACAGTAACCCGCTTGTGGAGACCAGTGGGCCTAACCTATTCCTCATGCAAATCAAAAGGAAAAGGAAAATAGTAGGAGGTACAGCAAGCAGAGAGAGAAACATAATGAAAAGAAGTCACGAATAGATGGTGCAGGAAAGGGAGGAAGATGGCTATTTTTCTAGGCTCAATCCCATTTTAATTATTCAAAGGGAAGGGTAGAAAGGAAATAAAATGAGGAATTGTTTCACATGAGAAAGAGGGAGAATTTGTTTGAAAAGACAACACACAGCCAAACACAGACATGGTGTGGCATCCATACAAAAGGTTGTGTAGACAGTGGTTGTAGATGCAGGCATAATGAAGACAAATCATGAAATGGAGGGACTAGTAACAAACAAGGTACAAGCAATGGCAGAGAAGGGAGGAAAAACATCAAGAGGGGAATATGGTGTGCTGTTTTCATGGATGGCTACTACAATGGACCAGAGAGTAACACCACTGTCTTCACACACATGGGTGGCCAATGTTGTGATCCAGTGGGTTTAAGTCTGGGACCCACAGGCTAGCCAACTCATCAAACCACACCAGAATGAACCCTATATTGTCAGTATGGGTATCCTACTGCAAAAACACCTCAACAGCTGCCAGCCTCTGCATCTATCTCCATTTTATCACAAATGACATCCCCTCTCTGGCTACAGAACAGGATTCCTTATCTATCTTTGAGCGGCCAAAATAGTTGGCACCACCAAACTCCCACATCACCTCCAGAAGAGGATCCTTTCATCCTCCATCTGTAGGGCAAACACTGAGGGCTGCAATGAACAAGAAGTTGCTACAGTGGCTAGCAGAGGCTGAGGTGAGCATGACTGCCCCTCCTTTTTTGCCTCTACTAAACCTACATATGGGTGACATAAGAGGAATAGGGTGATTAGAAACTCTATGACATGAACAGCATTGCAGTTATATTCCCAAAGGCTGTATAATGCATTCTCACCCAGCTGCATGGAGACACTCTCCTGTTTTCTGCAGCAACCAGCCATATTTAAATGATGCATCTCAGTAGCATTAAAATAAAGGAGATACTGCTAGGCATAAGTGGGCAACATATAACACAGAGGGAGATAAATATAAATTCCAAGTAAGATATCTGCATCAATATCAATACCTATATCTATATCTATAGCTATATATTTAGATACTCATAGTACATTTCTGATGGTTGATCCATATATATATGTGGATGCTTGTCAATGAATCACACAACATGCAATGCAGTGGTGTACTGCAGCAAGGCACTACAAAGCTTTCCCAGGCCTGGTGGGTGCCCATGTATGTCACATGCCTTTATACTGCACAGAATGTACACACCACATGCCACTCAGTTTAGCCAGGACAGTGTGCAGATTAAGCAGTTCACACACACACTGGTGTAATTTGGCAACATTAGCATTCTCATCATGCTAAATGGCTTGTCTTAGTGCAAGTCAAAGCACCATTAGTGCAGTTCAAAGCACTGTTATTTTGTACAAGAATGCATTGAATCATTAAAATAGAATTTATTGGAATAATGTTCAAAGTGCTGCAGACATGGAGTCTTACAGAAAAAAAAAAGAAGGAAAACTGACCTACTAGATTGGCTCTGGCAACCCTGCAGTGCCTGAAGTGTTGGACAAGGGGGATAGTGGGTCAGGGTGTAGTTTATGTAACTGACACATGTGAAAAACTGGGACATACAAATGTAATCCACCATAGATTTGACACACATAGACAACATATAAGTATTCTAAATCAGACAGGATAAACACAGTTCTAGTAACACAATACAAAGTCATAAGAAAATAGATGCAGAGGTACCCAAGCACCCACACATGTCACTTGCTGGGCCACCACAAAGTCATGCAACAATCTGGCAAATGCTTGTAGGATAGAGTGTTATGACTATAGTATATGACTGGGATACCTTGGTATATAAAAGACTGAGGATACCTATAGCATATAGTACACCATACAGGAGCCAAACCTGCTAAGTGCAGATGATACCAGATGGATACAGATGAAAGAAGCTACAGATAGTGACATACATGTATGTGGAAGCATACACCCTCCAAATAACATGTTTTGCCTGCGGGTGCATAGAACTTCACAAGTCAGTAGAATGATGTGCTACTGCAAGCCCACCTTATGCATGGCATGCACCTTCTTGCCAAAGGTGGTTTTGACCAGCAGGACAGGCACCATATCTGGCAGGGCATAGTGTAGGATGTGAATGTCATGGGTGATCATAATAGCTTCCTACAAAAGATATGGT
This sequence comes from Protopterus annectens, assembly GCF_019279795.1. NCBI lineage: Eukaryota > Metazoa > Chordata > Ceratodontiformes > Protopteridae > Protopterus > Protopterus annectens. The sequence continues at coordinate 1,688,034,741 of NC_056737.1, forward strand.
AGAGGGTAACAGATAAACTGACTTATGTAAACCATAGTGGTCAGAAAGTTGCAATGGACAGAACTGTACAGGGGGTGAGTCACTGTTATTGAAGTGATTGATGGATATTGAGGAATTTTTGGTGTCACCTTCCCAGCAGAAGGACCAGATCCCATGCCAGACAGTGGCTTGGATGTGGATACAGCCTGGCATTTTCTTCCTCTTCCTCCCTAAGCAAAGCACCATGTTGCTGGTACTACTGCAGTATGAAACATATTTAGTCATCAAGTGCTGTAAATTCAGCTGTTGAGGATGTACATCTTAGTCCTGTAGGAACCACTGGTCTGTAAGGCTGACTGTTACAGAGAAAAGTATAGCAATGTTTACCATTTGTCACCGTATACATGCCGCAGGGGAATCGTTCAGCTATAAGTCTGTGAGCTCACTCCGGTTTCATATATGTTACAGATTCAGGGGTTTAAATGGTGAAAAGTCTGGCATAGTCATGCAAACAAAAACTAATGTTAGCAAAGTTGCTGTGGGTAATGATGATGCCATCATGTAGGCTGTACAGTCTGAGGACATATCAGTACTATTTTCAACACTTCAGATGAGGAGCACCCGCTGCCACAGGCACACGGTCAAATAAAAGTTCATAGGTTCATAGGTAATTACTAAGCTAATGACTCCAGTGGCCTTTTTTAAGCTTATCTATTCTTCCCAAATATATCTGAGGAGTTTTGATAACATGGTTATTTTAAGGTGTATAACTAGGCTTAGGCATGGATAGTCAAATATTTATAGGCTTCTTCTATGTACTAGAGACATAGGAGCCAGACAAAAGTTAAAGTTCTGATTCCCTATCCACTGGTCAAAATTACAATTGAATTGGGTTAGGGAAGAACTTTGCTTCATATGAATATGAAGCAGCCTGCTCCAGAGAAGGGGTAGCTGCATAAATACATATCTGTCCCTGCGACATGTTCTGTTTATGTTGGAGACAAGGTTTAGGTGCACAGATTATGTCATTTGTTTTGTAGATATGCAACAGGTCCATTAAAGCAAGATCAGAGGATGCTTTGCAAACTTGACAAAGACTGCCTCTCAGCAGTCTGTAGAAGATGGATTACAGGGACAGGGATTTGCAACTAGTAAATGAAGAATCAGAAGGGATTTACAAACATGAAAATGGTATTATATTCTCTTTTGGTGGATATAATATTTATAATTATACAGCTAGACCCAATATGATAGAACATTTCACACTTTTTCAGAAAGGTCTGAAGTTTGTACCTTCCATATAGTTTAATATGGTTGACTACCTAGTGGAATTGAAACTATTTACTAGAAAATTAAAGTTTGCTCTCGATTTTGAGAATTACAAGATAAATAGATTAATATCTCCAGAAAAGGTGAATTAGTTAAGAGAAAAAAAACCCACTTTTAACTCACCATTGCATCCTGTACTAAATATCCTCGAGATAGGAGTTACTGAAGATATTTATAACTTACACTCTACTAGTTGTAGTTCATTTTTTTTATTCCAACTTAAATAAAAGAGAGAAAAACTGTTCAAATCCCTGAGAAATGATAAGACCTTCCACATAATGAAACAAGATAAGGGAGGTGAGCAGTTCTTTGTGAATCATCAGAATATTCTAACATAATATGTGGTATGTGATATGACACTGAAACCTATTCACCTGTAGCAAGGAATGATATAAATATATCTTACCAAAGAATCAACTCTTATGTAGAAGAATATTTATTAGATCAGAGAATAACTCCTGAATTATATAACACCCTTAAAGTAGAAAACCCTACAATTCCAACTATATCCGGCATTCCCAAAATCCACAAGAATGTGAACCATCCTCCATTTCATCTTTGCCAGCGGCCAAAAACTTACCCCGCCCCTGGCAATTTGTGTGGTTAGGTGGTTAAAACCAATATATATATATAAAGAAGTTTCACATTTGATGATAGACTCTTGTTTTTTTTTTTGGGGGGGGGATTAAATGCTGAATTATAGAATCAGGAACTTACATTTCTTACAATAGATTATCTACAGTCATCCCTGAGGAAAAAGAAATAAGGTTTTTATAACAGTATTATCCAGTATGCCACATTTTCAAATTATAAGATCGATTTAATTTTAGAACTTTTGAGTATGGTCTTAGAAAACAATATTTACTTTGAAGGTGAAATCTTTAAACAGAACTGAGGTGTGCTATGGGGGTCTCTTGTAATCCATATTTACAAATCTTCTTTTACTGGAGTGGGAGAACAACTTTGTGTTTAATGCTGAGTTCTTTACTAACATAAGAATCTATGTAAGGTTTTTGGATAATAAATTTGTTCTTTGAAGTTGATCTGAGATACAGATACCTAAGTTTATTGAGTATCTGAATAACACTTCTAAATTTTACTGACAGTGTTGAGAAGGATGAGATTAATTATCTTGACACACTCATTTCTCACACTGACAGAGGATTTAAAGCTAAAGTATATAGGAAATCAACTTTTAGCAGCTCATATCTCTATTTTTCTTGCTGCCACCCCCTAGTCCAAAAGAAAAGTTTGGTGAAAGGACAGTGTATATGTATAATAAGGATGACCTCCCACCGTGAATATCTAGGGGGAGAATTTGACAAGGTGGTTAATATGATTTTAGCCAGGGGTTTTCCCTAGTACAAAATATTAGACTTCAAGTAGAAGGTGAATGGGGTGCTAAATATAAACTATTATTGTGTATTGCTACCCCCTAATATCCAGGCCCCACTAGCAGGAAGCTATGAAAAGCTCTAGTTGTTTAATATAGTTCTCAGTCAGTTGAAATTAAGAACATTATTCAAAAAATTTAACATTTTTAATGCTAATCCTAATATGCTTAGCCATCTAGGGGGAGAACCCCTATTCATTCACAAGACTTGATTCAAGATGAAAAAAGTCAGTCAGGGATTCAAACATGAAAAGAAAGGTACTGTAAAGTGTGGTACATGCAATCAGTGCTCATGTATTCTTGAAAAGAAAAAGGTTTGGTTTTAGAAAACAGTGTTCTCTCTAATGTATATTTCTGTAAAGGCAATTGTTCTTCAAAACTAGTGGTGTATCTTGCTAAGTGTTCAGGATGCCCTGCATTTTATTTAGGGAAAATTGAATGTAGCCTTTGTAAAAGAATATACAAACACTGTTTCTAAGCACAATCAAAATAATGGGTTCCGGCGTGTAGCTCGCAAGACATTTCCCTGCGAGCTACATCGCCAAAACCAAATGGCTGCAGCAGCAATTTGCCGTAGTGCAATATGGCTGAAAAGCATAGCCGCTGCAGCAGTAAACTATTAACGGAAATATTATACCTGGTGGCGATCCATACAGACAGCTGCCCGGCTGTATTCAAGCAGAGACAGCCGTACTGGATGTGTAACACATTCCTTATTCTCATTCAAGGAATGCATTTATTTCATTATCTATTTATTTTACTGTCAGACGTTTGACACTTACTTTTAGTGAATGAAACATTCTAAGGTAAAGAGGTTGAAAATCTAAGAGTTTTCTAAATTAATTGCATAGTATGAAAAAATGCCCCATTTCAGTGCAATAACTAAAATTATATGGAAATGTGTGGAAGGCTGAGCCACTTAAACCATGATATTGTTAATAAAGCCAGTAACTGGTATTGTTGATATAACATGGCTGGATATAATCATTCATGTATAAGAATATAAATAATAGCTTAAATGCAAACTAAATCAATATAAAGACAAAAAAACATTACTGGGAAATACCTTGTCATAAATTAAGATAGAATAAATGAAGAATAAAATAGCAATACAATAGTTAGATAACAAAACAATAAATGCCTGATAAACCGTGAAGATAAACTTGATGTTACTATGGTCAGATGCTTTGCATGGCTTCAGGGCAGCTGAGAATTTGAGCATTCTGGATTGAGACTGCATTAACAATATCCTTTTCAAATCATGAGAACTATCTTAGATTTTGTGAGGAAGCAGGAAAACCTGAATAAAATAGAAAATATCATGCAACATCAACTGATACGTAAGATAATGGAAGTGAAGATCCTTTATATCCGGGTTAATAATCATTAATGATCTTCTGCACTTTACGTGTAACAGATCAGATTAATATCTATGGATGGCTATAATAAGGGGTTACTTAATAAGTATGTCATGTAAACTAATCAAATATTATAGATACAAATATTGCCTGAATCTTGTGTCTCTAATTAATGAACACTGTAAAATGATTTTCAATATTTCTTTTCATCTTAAATGAGTAAGAAGTCCATGCAATATATGGGCCGATAGTTGGCAAGGATAATTCAGACAGTTTTCTATAGAATCTGAATAATTTTAAATGGTAAACTACAATAGACGAAAGCTGTTTATGTAGAAGATTCCATGCTTTTATTTGTTTTCTTCCCAATGGTGACCATTATTTCAATTATTATAAAAGGTCTGAATAATGCAAAATGAAGGTCAGATTTAGTCCATTACTTCAAAATGTCATGGGTAAGGATAAGGTGCCTTAAGGAGGCACACCTTGGCTCATTATAGGCTGAGATATTCAGACATTATATCAGAACGTATCAAGTATGTTATAATACTTTAAATATTAAATAAAAAATATATAGTAAACTGTGTTTTTAAAAGTTCACTTTTGGTGATGCAACTATTCCAAGACATAACAGGAAGTGCACATTCATCACTGAAAACTCTATATAAACAGAACTGTCATAATGAGATTAAATATCTGTCATAAATTATATGAAAGCAGAACAATCATATACGGCAAAAATTGATAGTGTTCTACAACTTGACGTCTTTACTTCCTGCTTGGATGAACAGCCACTGCTAACCTCTTCATAGTCTGTCCCATCTGACGGAATAGCTTCTCTAATCACATGTCCTACTCTCTTGATGTGGCTGAGGATGCTTTAATCAAAAGTGAGGAAAACAATGCTTCTAACTGACAAATTACCACACACTTAATACAGCATTAAAGTCCCACCTACAGCTGCACACAGTTGTGGCTCTGTTGTTACATTTTCCATTATTTTATGAACATCCATGTTGGCAGAATTAGTACAGGTATCACATAAGCAAAAGGGAAGGTGCCCCTATACCACATCCTACATGAGTCACTGGTAATGCTTAGAGATTTATGAGAAAAATATCAAAACTTTTACTACAGAAAAGATAAAAATATGAAGCTATGAAAAACAGAGACAGTTGAAAGGACTGATAGCAGTTACTTGGTTCCTTCGGTAAATATTTCCACTCAGGCATATATCTTCTTGCCTGCCAAAAGTTTAAAAACAAACTTACCTTAGGTCTTTGCAATCTCCTTGGCTGCCACAGCTTCTCCCTTCTCTTAACCATATATTACTCACAGGAAAAGCTTTCTGAGTTGATTGGCTAGGTGCATATAAAGGGTGCTTTGCTGCAGTTAATTAATTCCATTTAGTTTTTTAATATAATAAAGAGCAGAAAAGTCCACCCAGACAAAAAGTGCCCTATGCAGTCACTTAATTCACCTATCTGTAAGGCCAGCTATGTTCTGGACTAAGATTTTACTTAATGTCAGCAGCAATTAAAAATAAATAACAGTGCTTAAAATAGTATATAAAAGAGCTTATTATAAACTGATGGTATGACAATAACTCTCCTGCTGCTGAGATGTTCTTTGACCACCAGGGAATTACATCAATGTAAGCAGAGTATCTAGGCAAATATGAATTTAGTTAAGAAAGAGTGATGTGTGTAGAAAGAACAGAGTAGTTTTTATTTCTAGTAATATGGAAAGAAAATCAAACTACGATAAAAATGGGATCATGCCAATATATGAATCAGGTGCAGAGTCATGGTGACTTCCTGGTCAGTGATGGGAAGTAATGTGACTGGAAATATTATAACAAAATGAAGATAAAGGGGTGGGTGGATTGCAGTTGTAGTCTTGGATGGCTAGAAATATTGAAACAAAATGAAGATAAAGGGAGATGGGTGGCTTGCAATTGCGGTATAGATGGCTCTTACTTTCAGCTCCACCTGAAAGCTATCAGAAACCTATGAGCAGATTCTGCTGAAACTCTAGGTACTTTGCATATAACACCTACAAAGCCACAATACATTGACAAGTATACATTGTACACAGACCTTTTCCAGAGCATAAGCAATACAGCATTATGTATAAACCAAATAGCTTGTGTTAAGTATACATTCCTAGCACAATTATAACAGTGATGTTCTTGGTTTTACATATGCAGACTGTCTGCAAAATGTATTTTTTAAGACATTGAGAGTTTTAAGCAAATGTCACCACTCAGAGATGGGACAAAATAATGTGACAATGGTGCACCAATTTTTGTTTAAGCTAGTACTCTCCATGCAGTAAAAAAAAAGTAATGGAATATCAACACATAATTTGTTGCCAAACCTAAATTACCACTGATAGAAGGGGATATACATTACTTAATGGAAGCCTGGTACTAAATCAGCTCACTCTCTGCTTAGCAGAGAGGTCATTCAATAATGCAGGTACAATGCTCAGGAAAAGGTTAGATGTGGCAGCCCCTGTAAACAGATGGTTACTGTGTCCTTAAAGCTAAAATGACGACTTCCTATTCTTTAGGGGAGGTCTCTTCAGAATTCAACAACAAACATGTCTCTAACATTCTCAACAGGTAGATTAAAAAGTAAGTGTTAGCAACAACTAAAAACAGACACCCCAGACCTTTCACCAAGTTAGTCCATTGATCAGCATGGAACAGCTCAAGCCATTAGAGATCAGGTGGGTCTGGTGTCATCAGCAGATTACTACTGAATAAAGCAGTGTGATACTGAACACAATTATTCTGTGCATGAAGACAATTATTCTAGCCATTAGAATGTAACAGCCAACAAAGACATATGAGATTCAGTTTAATAAATACATGGACAGATTACCTTTATCTGTGACAAATCAATTTACATCAAAATGTAATTAAACTGGCTTAGCCAACAAGTGATGTGAAAATTGGTGCTACATCATTTAGTCACTTTGGATTTGACACCTTGACCCAATGTACACTATGAGAAAAAGGGGGTTGATGCAACTCTAATGTCAGAACAAATGTATTTATATGTGTTACCATTTCAAATGCTATAATTAAAACTGTTTATTCAAAAGCATAAAATGTTACATAGAAGTCAAGATCCAGCTGTTCCATTGCCCTTGCACATAGAGGGAAGATATAATGACATTCTGTAGCAGCATGTTATAATATACTTTTCTCTGAAAATTTCACTACAAATGTGAAAGAGTTTCAGGCGTTTAGATATGTACCTGGTGGAAAGAAAACCAGGCCAAAATTTTCATTATAAGCTAACAACCAGTAAAGTTCAAATACTTTTTGCTGTACAATAAATGCAGATATTACCTTTTCACAATGTCACATACAAATGATGCCAAAAATATAGATGATGTCATGTTTTGATGACATCACATTTGACTTAATGTATTTATTTCTGAAACTGATGTTTTAAAGCAACCTTGGACGGTTTACTATTGTTTGTGCGAATGACATTCTATTGGTTGCAATGTGCCGAAAAACAGAATGTCGAATGCACAAACAGTTTTGCACCAGATAGTCTACTACACTTATGCGAATGCACAACTGCATTCGCATAAGTGTAAATCGACTATCTGCATGAAGATCGCAGGACAGTGGGGAGTGGAAATTCATCCACATCCCCACTATAGTGTGATCTCGGAGTTAGAATATATAAGTGGGGGGTTGTGTGGGAGCAGGGGGGCTTTCCCCACTGCAAAAACGTGATAACTGTATAGGAGTGTGATTTACATCAGCTCCTATATGGCTATCACATGGTGGTTTCGACAACAATGTCGAGTCAAATGTGTCAAGCATTTGGTTCAACATTGTGAACGTTAGGTTTTTTTACTTTTGGTATTACCATTTGTTTATTTGAACGGAATTTTTTTTTTCCGTTCAAATAAACAATAGTAAACCAACTTGGACAGCCTGTGGCTGACCATGTTTGCTAACGATTGCAAATTGAGAGCAATCACTTAGTCCTCCAGCGATGTTAATATACTGCAGACAAGGTTAATGCAGACAAATGATTGGTGTAAAAGCCATGGATTACAGCTAAATGCAAAAAAGTGCATTATTATTCCCTTTTGGAAAGCTGACATCCTTGTTAATTACATTATAGACAACACTGCCCCAACAGTAGACCCAGTGGTACGTGATCTGGGTACTAAGGTCGATAGCAATCTGAACTTTGACCACCATGTATCAACAGTAGCAAGGAATTCCTTTTATGTGGCACATCTTATAAGTAAAGGCATCACACCTAGATCTAAGGATGTTATATTTCCATTATGCTCAGCTCTCATCAGGCCAATAATTGAGTACAGTGCTCCCTTTTGTATGTACCTCATCAGACACCTGCAACACTTGGAGAGACAACAAAGGTTTCTCACCAAGAAATTACAGGGTACATAAAACAAGTCTTATGCAGAAAGACTGAAAGCCCTATCACTGTATTGTCTCCTATAGGTTGCTAAGGGGTGACCTCTGCATGGCTTATAGAGCAGTCTCTTACCCGGCCCTGGTGGAAATGCTACATATTAGTAAACCAAACTGCATGAAGGTCACCCAATCTAGGGATCTTAACCTAGCCTCTGACATGAACAGGTCATGCTGGAGAGAGAGATACATCTCCCAGAGACTACAACCTCTCTGGAACAAGCTTCATATTCATTTGAAACAGAGCCCGTCCCTTACCTTCTTCAAACACAACCTAAAATCAATCAATGGGTGACCACAAATTCACTCCTGCGGTGGTGCTCATGTACCTCCTGGATAGAGGAAGTCCATATTACCTACTATAGACCCTTACCTCTATGAATGTCACTCACCTAACCACTGAGAAATGGGGCACCTTGGGGTAAATATGGCTATGCGTGTGAGGGCTCTAGGGCAGTTAGCCTAGTAACCTTCTATTAACCTACGAACCTAATGTTTTAAATGTTATGGCAGGAAAACAATTATATTAATCATTAAAGTTTTCAAACACAAAATTCACAATTAGCTGTTCATTTGCCTTTCTGCTTAGAATCATAACCCGTTTGTATTTTATGGCTTTACTTTGTTTCTCAAAAGTACACAAAAATCACATTTTCTTGTAGGAAGCATAATAAGCAAACATTTTCAGCATTGTGGGAAATATATTTGAAAAAATATTCAGCAGTTAAAAGGTTAAACAGCTTAGCCATAACCATGTCATAAAACTAAATCCTTAATTAGCTAATGCAGAGACCAATACTTTTCAAATTATTTTATTTGACTTCTGCAAACAAACCATGAACTGTAGCTGTTTGTTGGAAAATGCTGGCTGCTGTATCTTTCAGCCAGAATGAATTTTCCCGTCGGATCCTTCTGTCAATTGATGTTTATGTCATTTATTTAAGCAATTCCTGCCATCGGTTTAGAAGAGTGAAATAAAAAAAAAAAATAAAGCAGGGCAGCTATAATGAATCAAACAAGATCAATTATAAGGTAATTAGTTAGATGTCAATGACAGAGTCCACTGTTAGAACACTAAAACATGACTAGGGAGGTTGGCCTAATAATTTTACAAGTGGCCAACAGATGATCCTGAAAAGATTAGACTGCTCACAAAAAAAGTACATGGTAAAGTCAACATCTCCTTTACAGGCCACCTAAAAGGCGTATCTTTATACTCAGTCTCCTACAAATGTCTAAGAGGCGATCTATTCCTGGCCTATAAAGCATCTTCTGATCCAGCCTTAATGAACACATTGCACATTTGCAAAACAAATAGCATCAGAAATACTTGTTCTAGGGACTGCAATCTCACCTGCAACATAAATAAGACATACTGGAGACATACTGGAGACAGCTTGTTTCTAAGAGACAGGTCCTTCTATGGAACAGGCTTCCCATTTTGAAGCAAAGTTCTTCCTTACATTTATTCAAGTGCAACCTGGATCAGTGGATGTAGAATATATACTCCCCCTTGGCCTGGCACCTATGTCCATATTAGGAAGATGGGCACTATACATGCTTGACCATATACTCCCAAATTGTGTATATCCTACATTAAACCTATGAGGTCCAAATCAGTCCATTACATTTGGGTAGCATGACTAGGCTTAAAATGCCATTTAGGGGCATTACTCTAGTAATCACTATGATCCTACAAAATACGAGCCACTGGTGTTAAAGAAAATAATGACTAGAAATGATGCACTGCTAAAATATGAGGGCATGCACATAAGCAGTATCTTGCTCAAAGAGAAATCAGTTGGATGGTGTAAAAAACTGCCTGGATTCCAAAAACTGAGAACATGGTATTCTGTCAGTGATAATATTGCCTTAAAATGTAGAGGTGCAGAAAGCTTAGTGCTTTCACTTTCAAACAAATGCATGAAACTTTAAACACCTTAATTCTGAAAGGTACTCTTTTAGTCCTTTTTTGACAGTGCTCTCACAAGCACTTGCACTCCTTTAAATAATACAATCTCTCAAACAAAACATTGTTGTTAACCAGCTACTGCAATGACATTACCACAATAACAAACCTGCATACATCATGGGCCAGATTCCGAAAGACTTGCTCTCTGTGTAAGTGGTCTCTTACACTGATAGAAAGTCTTTTAGACTGAGTTCTATAAATGGCAGCATGTTTTAATAATTCAGGAGGCACCTTTGATGGCCCAGAGAGGATATGTTTTCTAGTTTGCCAGCTAATGTATTTCACAGTTGACTATAGTCATTTTGCTCCATTTTTCTCCTAAATTACCTTATACTCATATCTCTCAACTGCTCAGATTTTTGCCTCATATTTTCAGACTGTTATTCATAAAATTTGTGGTTTTCTGGAAGTTCACTGAGGACTGAGGTCACTAAATAATGACATAAATTTGAGTCTCAGAATTCATCTCCTTCAGAAAATGCATGCTAACACAATTCATGTTACACTAGCAAGTTTCTAAGTATAACCACAGTAAAAATGCAAACTTCGCTGTAAACAAGATCACGGTTCCACAAATATCATAAAACTGTCAGCTACGATAAAAAAGCCTTTATTCCACAGAAGTAGTAAGAACTGGTTAAGCACTTTAATCTACAGGTAGTAGACTTCCTCAGAACACACTACAATTAAAAAAGCTGGGTTTAAATACATAAATTTCTCCAATCAGATTACATGATTAATTGTAGTCAATTGTCATTTAAAATGCTCAGTGCAGTAATAACTTATATATACATTTCTCCTTATACAATACTGCTAAAATCCAATAAAATCACTTACTCATAAAATATGCATCTAATGTAAATACTTTTTCACTAATTTATTTTTGCTTCTAATACTGGTTTAATGGAAATGCTTTCATTAATACCAGGATAAACAGTTGCATTTAACAATATCTGCCATTTTATCTCCTTCTTACCCAGTTTTACCTTTATGATTCCACCCCTAGGGTTTGATTTGGTATTTTGCTATGTCTTGTGGTTTCGAAGCTTCTAAGTATAAAAGAGTACTATTTAAAATCTATCCATACTTTGGGTCTTTGTTCCCCTACTGTTTTAGATTTTGTCCAGATTTCTTATGCTAAGAGGTTGAGAGGTATGCTTATGCTGAATATAATGGTTGTAACATTTCTGGTGGTACTACAGGAATGTGCAGCACATAGCTTTTTCTTATCTGACTGTTCATCTAAACATGAAAATTAAGTTAATTTAGCTTATTACGTAAAAATGTTAATTGTTATAGAATTACACTTTTGTTACCAAGAAGAATGTTGACATGAATACCATGATAGTCACTTCATTGTAATATAATTGTGGACTATACAAAACTGTTTCTGAATGCCTAATCCTGCTGTTCCTCTTATAAAAATACATATATCCATGTTCTACAATGCTGTATTGTGTTGCATGCAGGGTTACTCTAGCTTAGTCTAGATATCATTATGTTATTTGTTTTTTTTTTTTTTGTCTATATTTCATCATGGTTTCCTTTATTCAGCCTAATAAATGAACCCAGCTGTAAGGCAGTGCATTCTTTGTGTGCAGATGTGCGAGTGCTTGCACATGCGTGAACATGCATGTGTATGCTTTAATACCTTATTGGAGCCAAGAAATTCAAAGGTTCAGTGGAAATTGCTGAACTAGAACAGTAATCTTAAAATTTATCTTTAGAGTGCTTATACTACAATCAAGTATAGGTGTAGGTGGACAGGAAATATGAGAAGTTATAGCACAGGATTTAAGGATATCAGTAAATCTGTTTTTTTTAATGGTAACCTAATATTTGCCATATACTTCAACTTGACATATTATTGCTAGGCTATAAAGATCAAGATAAATATTAGATCATTGTGTTTAATATTTGTTTAAGATACTGCCAAACATTTTAATAAAATACTGAGGAATTTTGATTACTTTAATGAGAGCCAAACAGAAGTTACGAAAACACAGGTGCAGTCCTTTTCATACTATAGTAACCTCTTTTCTGCACACATTTTCCTGCTGTATGACAATGAAACTAAGGTACTTAATTTCTATCTTAATATCTATAAAACTGATACATTTTATTTTACAAAAGTACTGAAACAGTGGCTGATGTAAACAAAACTAGTTCCCATTTTATGCTACTGAAGTGCCTGTAGTACTAGCATTAACTATTATAAACATTTGGAATGTGTCCAGGTGTGTAATGGATGAGCCCCATTTTGATATTCATATTGAATTGCTTACTGATTGTTTCAAAGGCATTGGAGTGCTCGCTTGGATCTGATGAAGCAGCAATGACAGGTGTGTTAATGGAATTCATGTCAGTTTGTCAATGGTAATTTAACTGAGTGCTGATTATGTGGCTCAATATCACTGAAAAACACTTTTATTGATATACAAAGAAAGTTTTTTTAAACATGAAGCAAGCCCCGTGCATATTACATGTGAGGGGAGAACCCATACCCTTAAGTTATACATAATAAGCACAGTATTACACAGCAGTGGGGAAAAAGGCAAACATAACGAGTGCTGAAAGTGTTTTTCAGTGATATTGATTCATACTTCTGGCACAAACACAACTGGTATCAGAGGGATAAAGCCTCCCTGCCTGTGGCCTAGGTGACCTGACTTCACTTAGTGACTTGGGCTCATCAATAGTCCATGCCCTGTCCAAGGGTTAAGTTGTCCTTTTTTAACACCAGCAACAGGTAAGAGTAGCATGCAAAATAGCAGAGACCAGGAAGTTAGAGCAGAGCTAGAAAGTGCAGACAATGCCAGTTTTTGTTTGTAATGAGTATGAACAAAGGCTTATGTTTGCCTACTCAATCTAAACACTGGAGACTACATTTTGTGACTTACCATTATGTATACCCACAAAATAACTTCTACAGGGGATGAGCATGTAGGAAAGCAACTGACCTTCACCTAATGATGTTGTTGTACAATTTCATCATTCATTTCTCATCATTTAAGATAATAAAAAAACAAGGTAGAGACAGAGTGTGACATGCCACTCAACCACTAACATCCAACCTGTACCTTGACATACATAAACATCATGAAGAAAAAATATGGTCATGTGCTGAAGATGGTTGCACCTTAATCTTCAAGTAGAGAGCTGGGAAGCTCCCACATATAGAGACAGAAAGATGACAGAATTGAAGCTACTCTTCAGCAAGGGGGTAAGGCCCAAAACAGAGAAGTGCAAAGTCTTTCTCTTTGTCCTAAGGAATGGGTCAAAGTGCCACTAGCCAGCAAGCTCAGACTACAGTTTAATTTACTACTTCTGAAGCAATACTGATATGAAAATGTTCTAGAAGAACAGTCCAGTATAACAGGAGAGTGCATTTCAGTCATTTAAGAACAAAGTGGTAAATAATATGAAAAGTTTACGAGAACTGAGACTGGTAATCGTCTACATTAGGACACATTGGGATGGACAGTAGCAACTAATGCTCCTGTTGTGACATGAACAGGAGATGGCAGTTGGGATTCAAGAAGTTTGCCATCCTCTTAAAGGCTGCTTTCTGCAATCTCCAAACATGAATACCACATGCTAACGCAGAAAGCATCAAAGTCAACATCGTCAGCATAAACAAAGTCAGGAGGAGAATATTTAGTACTACTAGTCAGTGAGGTTTTATGCAATTCTCATCTGACACTAGACAGTGACAGTAAAATAAATGGAAGATTGACTTTCTAATCTGAGGGACATATTGTGATTGTTTCACAACTTAAAATCTGGAAGGTATGCTCAAACCATTTTTAAACTGTAAATGTTTCCCATGGCATTTTTTGAACACAACAGTTATCTAAAGTATGCTTTCAAACTGCTATGTTCTGAGGGAGAAGTTTGACTTAAATATTTCTTAACTAGTTACCATGAATTAATTGAAGTTTATCTTTATTTCCATACATAAAGCTAGAGCGATGTGATCCAAGATATAACCCAGTGCTATACCTGCATTGCATACCTTTCAACCCTTAGAGCACTAATTCTGGACAAAGCGAACAATAAATAAAATAGTTCCAACAATAATGGGGGGGAAGCCCCAAATCAGGGACAGATTTCAAATATTGCTCTTATAAACTTAAAAAGCTGCTAGAATATTTACTGTCAAGCACACTGATGTCCCACTCACCAGGCTGAAGAAGTCAGCTGCCTGTCGGGTGCCAGGATCCGCCACATAACGCATGCACTCAAGTCACTCCACAACAAGTACAAATATGACTGTCATTGTCCATGTTGGAATGAGTGACTTGAGACATACCTCCCTGGACTACATGAAAAGAGACATGGAAGAGCTCTCGGATCATGTGGCCCAGGCAGGTATGACCCTAGCCCTGAGTTGCATCCTACCTTCACCCAGAATGATACCACAGTATAAGGACAAAATGATTGACTTCAACAATTGGCTAAGCTTCTGCTGTCATTCAAAGGGGATCCAGTATCTATCTGCCTGGGTCAAAATGATCGACAAACCATGATGCTTTGCCAGAGATGGTCTGCACCTGTTGCCCCTGGGATTCAGGTTACTGGCTAAAGCTCTTGCCAACCCTTTAGTGCCATTTTTAGACAAGGTTCAAAGGACAAAACCACCACTGTAACAGATACAAGCATGCAAAATCTGAAGGTAATGCTACTCAATGCTAGAAGTCTAAACCTCAAAATGCACTCTCTTGAGGCACTCATAAAAATGGACAGCATCGATATCTGTGCAGTAACTGGGACCTGGTTCAAGGCTCCAGAGAGCACCCCTGCAATACCAGGCTACAACTCTTACCACACTTTTTGGCCACCAAACCAAGACAGAAACACTAAAGTTGGAGGAGTGTCCATATTCACTAAGGATATTCACACCTCCAGGCTAGTTGCCCAACACAATGCATCTGAAATTCTCCAGGTGCAATTAACACTAGGTAAGACTGCAATCCAAACTGTAGCTTGCTACAGATTCCCCCACCATGCCCCAAGATTCTCACTACACCTTTTTAAACATACTGGAAAATATTAAGATACAGCCAAACACCCTAATACTGGGTGATTTCAACTACCCTGTCATTAACTGGGAAAACAACTCGGGTACCAACACCTTGTCCCAACGGTTCTTGGAATTCATAAATTCTAACGCCTTGGATCAACTAATCCATTGTCCCACCAGGGGCTCCAATATCCTAGACCTGGTCATTACCAACATGGGAGACAGATGCTCCACACCAGTGGTCACCCCCTCATTGGTCAGGTCTGACAATAAACTAATCATCCTTGACATCCACACACATCCCACCCCCACCACCCCAGTAAGGAAACCTCTGTAAAAAACTTCTCCAAAGCCAACTTCATGCTACTCAAGTCAGAAGTGACAAACTTAATGACACCCATGCCGATGGGAGCTGAAAGTTCAACTGCTGAATCCTACACTAAGGCACTATACGAGCACATTCACTTGTGCATGAATCATGCCATCCCAAATAGAACCAAGATGCTCTCCTCCAAAAAAAAGGAAGCCAATCTGGTGGTCCCCTGCCATAAACAAACTATACAACAGAAGAAGAAACTGTTGCAGAAAAGAGGAAAATCCCAGGATGCAAAATCTCCATTACCAGCCTCAGTAAGAAGCTGAGATCCCTCATAAAATCCTCCAAAAATAAAATTGCCAAAGGTTCCAAAGACAACCACAAGGCATTCTATAGTTATGTCAAGAATCTAAATGGCAATCCTCAGATCTGCTCTGAACTACAGCAAAATAGTATTGAATATACTGATTCCCAAGGATATTGCTAATATCTTGGCAGATCAATTTAGTGCCAACTTCACCATCTCTCACCCCCTAAAAGGTCCAGCTCAGTACCAAAAGATTGCCATATTCCAGTAATCATGGCCACACAGGTAGAAACCGCACTCTCCAAAGCTAATAATACAGCATCCATGGGACCAGATGACACCCTGAGCTGTGTACTACATGAACTACAAAATGAACTGGCACCTCACCTAAGTGTCATGTTTAATCATAGCCTCATCTCAGGCTTTTGTGCCCACTGAGTGACTCACAGCTACAGTTATCCCAGTCCACAAGGGGGGATCCACCTTGGATCCCAGGAACTACTGTCTCATCAGTCTGACGAGTCTGATCTGCAAGGGCATGGAGCACATTATCATGGAACTTATAAACAAAGACTTTGGCAACCTTCAAACACTAGACCCCACCCAGATTGGGTTTGTGAAGGGCCGATTTTGTCTTCTGAACCTGATTGTCTTCTTCAAATCAGTCTCCAGAGCTGTGGACGAGGGTAAGGCAGTCCACACAGCCTATCTGGACCTCACCAAGGCCTTCAACACCATCCCCATCTCTGGAGTCATAGATAAACTTACTAAGCTAGGCATAAATCCCTACATCACTTGATGAGTTGCCAACTGGCTTACTGATAGATCCCAGACTGTAAAAGTAGCTGACTCCAAATGCAGCTCCAGACAAGTGACAAGTGGAGTACCTCATGGTTCAGTCCTGGGACCGCTCTTGTTTGGAATCTACTTCTCTGAAGTACAGGCCAACACTAAGGGACTCTGGCTAACAGACTTCACAGATGACTGCAAACTGGGAGCCATTATTGAATCCCCAAATGATGTGGATATTCTACAAAAGGGCCTTACAGAAACAGATGCTTGGTGCCAGAGCCATGGGCTCAAGCTTAATGCCAAAAAATGTATAGTTATCAAATACAACTTAAAAAAAAAAAAAATTAAAATATCACCAAGTCCACCGATGTGTAAGCCGAGGCGCTAAGTGTTTCATGAAATTCTTTTACTTTTTGTTTCGGGGTTCTTGGTGGTATTTTATTATTAAATGCATAGTTATCCCCTTTGGGAAAAAACATGTATCCATGAATTACCACATAGGTGGTAGTACACTAAACACACGAAAGTGTGATGAGAGACTTATGAACACAGGTGGACAGTGGTCTCACCTTCAATAACCACATCGCGACAACAGTCAGGAAATCCTGCTATGTAGCACACCTCATCACTAAGGGCATTTCATCCAGAAAAAAGGTGCTCATTGTCCCACTGTACTCATCCCTCATTAGACCCATTATAGAGAACAATGCCCCATTTAGTATGTACCTTACAAGACATCTGCAACAGCTGGAAAGTCCGCAGAAATGCCTCACTTAAAGAATCACAGGTCTAAAGCAGATGCCCTATGCTGACCATCCAAAAAAACTACAGCTATACTCTGTGTCAGATTGTCTACAGAGAGGCGATCTCTGCTTAACTCCCTGATCAGTATCAGCAAGAAACTATGATCCCTCATAAAATCATCCAAGGTGAGCTTTGAAAGAAAAATTGCCAAGGACTCCAAAGATAACCACAAGGCATTCTTTAGCTATGTCAAGAATCTAAGTGGCAATGTTCAGATCTGCTCGGAGTTAGTGAAGAATGGCACAAAATATAATGAACTGACCGATATCACCAACATCCTGGCAGACAGGTTCAGTGCAAACTTCACCTCCCTCTCACTCCCAAAAGGGCCCATAACCATACCAGAAGAATCTAGAGTCCCTGAAATCACAGGCACTCAAGTTAAAGCAACCCTCTCTAAAGTGAAAAACAGCATCAATGAGACCGGACTGTGTCCCAGGCTATGTCCTACATGAGCTCAAAGACAAACTAACCGCTCACCTAAACACACTGTTCAAACTCAGCCTCTCCACAGGCTACGTACCCATAGAGTGGTGCACAGCAACGGTTATTCCGCTCCACAAAGGCAAAGCCACAACAGACCCCAGGAACTATCGCCCTATAAGCCTGACTAGCTTGATCTGCAAGGCTATGGAGCACATCATCATGGAACTTATTAACAGAGGCATTGGGAACCTCCAAACACTGGACCCTACCCAGTTCGGTTTTGCTAAGGGCAGATCATGCCTCCTAAACCTGGTGGACTTCTTTGAGACAATTATCAAGGCTATAGTCAAGAGAAAGGTGGTACACACAGCCTACCTAGACCTTGCAAAGGCCTTCGACACCATTCTCCATTCTGGTATTAAAGACAAGCTCACCAGCCTGAACATAAACCCCTACGTCACAAGATGGGTTGACAACTGGCTCATGGACAGAACCCACATGGTGAGAGTTACAGGAGCTAGGTCTAACTCTAAACTGGTTACAAGTGGCATTCCCCAGGGCACAGTCCTAGGATCCCTCCTGTTCGGCATATACTTCTCAGAGGTACAGGCAAGCACAGGAGGACTATGACTGACCAAATTTGCAGACGACTGCAAACTAGAGGCTATAATTGACTCTCCGCCTGACACAGACATCCTCCAAAAGGGTCTCACTGAGATAGACACCTGGTTTCAAAATCATGACCTCAAGCTGAATGCCAAAAAGTGCATAGTCATCCCCTTTGGAAAAAACAAAGTAGCCACAAACTACACATAGGTGGTAGTCCCCTAAATACAGAAGACGTAATAAGGGATCTGGGGACCCAAGTAGACAGTAATCTCACCTTTGATAATCATATTGCCAAAGTGGTTAGAAAATCCTTCTATGTGGCCCAACTAATCACAAAAGGGTTCACATCCAGATCAAAAGAGGTCATTGTGCCCCTCATACTCATCACTCATCAGACCCATCATAGAGTACAATGCCCCATTTGGGATGTACCTTACAAGACACCTGCAACAGCTGGAAAGACCACAGAAGTACCTCACCAAGAGGATCACTGGCCTCAAACAGATTCCCTATGGAGCTCTACTGAAGAAACTCCATCTGTACTCGGTTGCATACCGCCTAGTCAGAGGTGATTTCTGCCTGACATACAAGGTCATGTCCAACTCAGAATTGATGGACATGCTCCACCTAAAGAAAACCTTATCCCCTCAAGCCACATGCTCTAGGGATCTAAACCTCATCACAACAATAAATAGGACGTGCTGGAGGGATAGATTTCTGTCCCAGAGACTTCCCATGCTTTGGAACAAGATTCCAATCTACTTTAGGCAGAGCTCCTCGCTAACCCTCTTCAAAAGAAACCTTGATGAGTGGATGGGAAACAGGGATCACTTCAGTGGC
Organism: Protopterus annectens; assembly: GCF_019279795.1. Lineage (NCBI taxonomy): Eukaryota > Metazoa > Chordata > Ceratodontiformes > Protopteridae > Protopterus > Protopterus annectens. Next base: position 1,688,054,363 of record NC_056737.1, read on the forward strand.
TCTGCTGGACAGAGGCCCAGGGAACTAATCTAAGGGGGCGGTGAAAGTCAACACATTCTGGCTAGGCTTATAAATGCCTTCGGGCAGGTAGCATAGTATCTACCTATGAACCTATGAACATACAAGGCCATGTCAAACCCTGAGCTGTTGGACATGCTCCATAGGTTCATAGGTTCATAGGTAGGTACTAGGCTATTGGCCCTAGGGCCTATATAAGCCTAGCCAAAAAATGTACCATGGCTTTCGCCACCCAAGAAAATTAGTTTCCTGTGCCCCTGTTGACCAGAGCCACAGAAGTGATCCCTGGGGTGAATTTCCCATTTCCCATCCAATCATCAAGACTTTTCTTGAGGAGTGCTAATGAGGAGCTCTGTTTGACATAGATAGGTAGTCTGTTCCAGAGTATGGGGAAGTCTCTGGGACAGGAATCTATCCCTCCTGCATGTTCTGTTTATTGTGGTGACAAGGTTTAGGTCCCTAGAGCATGTAGCTCAGAGGGATTGGGATTTCTTTAAGTGGAGCATGTCCAACAGCTCTGGGTTTGACATAGCTTTGTATGTTAGGCAGAGATCGCCCCTGAGTAGGCGATATGCGATGGAGTAAAGCTGTAGTTTTTTGAGACGGTTTGTGTAGGGCATCTGTTTGAGGCCAGTAATCCTCTTTGTGAGGTATTTCTGTGGTCTTTCCAGTTGTTGTAGATGTCTTGTGAGGTACATACCAAAAGGGGCGTTGTACTCTATAATGGGTCTAATGAGTGATAAGTAGAGGGGAACAATGACCTCTTTTTTTCTGGATGAGAATCCTTTTGTGATGAGATGAGTCATGCAGAAGGATTTCCTGACCACTGTGGCAATTTGATTATCAAAGGAGAGACTACTGTCCACCTGTGTCCCAAGGTCTCTTATCACATTTTTGGCATTAAGTAGACTACCAGCTATGTGGTAGTTCATGGGTACAGAGTTTTTACCAAAGGGGATGACAATGCACTTTTTGGCATTGAGCTTCAGGCCATGGCTTTGACACCAGGTATCTGTCTCAGTGAAGCCCTTTTGTAGTATGTTCACATCAGTAGGAGTTTCGATTATGGTGCCTAGTTTTCAGTCATCTGCAAACTTTGTTAGCCAAAGACCTTCTGTGTTAGCCTGCACTTCAGAGAAGTAGATACCAAACAGGAGAAAACCCAGGACTGAACCCTGTGGTACTCCACTTGTCACTGGTCAGAAGTTGGATTTGGAATCCGCTACTTTCACAGTGTGGGTTCTGTCCGTTAGCCTGTTGGCAACCCATCTTGTGACATAGGGATTTATACCTAGTTTAGTGAGCTTATCTATAATTCCAGAGTGGGGGATGGTGTCAAAAGCCTTGACAAGATCTAGATAAGCTGTGTGAACCATTTTACCCTTATCTATGGCTTTGGTGACTGCTTCAAAGAAGTCAATCAGGTTTAAGAGACATGATCTGCCTTTTATGAATCCAAACTGGGTAGGGTCCAGAGTTTGGAGATTACCAATGTTTTTGTTTATGAGTTCCACTATGATACATTCCATGGCCTTGCAAACCAGGCTCATCAGGCTAATGGGGCGGTAGTTCCCGGGGTCCATCGTGGCTCCCCCTTTGTGGAGTGGGATAACTGTCACAGTGCACCATTCAGTGGGTATAAAGCCTGAGGTGAGGCTATGATTGAACATGGTACTTAGGTAGGGTGCCATTTCATTCTGTAGTTCATGTAGAACGCAGCCTGGGATATTGTCAGGTCCCATGGATGCTGTGTTCTTGGCTTTGGAGAGTGTGTTTTTTACCTGTGAAGCCGTGATTATAGGAACTTTGCATTCTTCCGGTATAGAGATGGGCCCTCTAGGGGGTGAGAGGGGGGTAAAGTTAGCACTGAACCTATCTGCTAGGATGTTGGCAATATCAGTTGGTTCTGTATATTTAGTGCCATTGTGCTGTAACTCAGAGCAGATCTGTGTGTTCCCATTGAGATTCTTGACATAGCTATAGAATGCTTTGTAGTTGTCTTTAGAGTCAGTGGCAATTTTGTTTTCGTAACTAGCTTTGGAGGATTTTATGAGGGATCTCAGCTTCTTACTGAGGTTGACCAGGGAGTTCCTCCAGTCATGGGATTTTACTCTTTTTTTGCAACAGTTTCTTTCTTCTGTTGTAGAGTTTGTTTATGGCAGAGGACCACCAGATTGGCTTCCTTTTTTTGGAAGATAATATCTTGGTTCTATTAGGGATAGCATGATCCATGCACTCGTGTAAGTGCTTATAAAGTGCATTTGTGTAGGATTCAGCAGTCATACCTCTATTGTCCGTCTACATGGGTGTCATGAAGTTTGCCACTTCTGTCTTAAGAAGTGTGAAGCTGGCTTTGGAGAAGCTTTTTACTATGGTTTCCCTAATTGGGGTTGGGGGTGGGATGTGGATGTCTAGGCTGATTAGTTTGTGGTCGGATCTGACCAACGAGGAATTGACCTCTGATGTGGAACACTGGTTTCCCATGTTGGTAATGACCAGGTCTAGGATATTGCTGCCCTTGGTGGGGATGTGAATAAGTTGATCCAAGGCATTGGAATTTATGAATTCTAGAAAATGTTGAGCAAAAGAGTTGGTACATGAGTAGTTTTCCCAGTTAATGGTGGGGTAGTTGAAATCGCCCATTATTAGGGTGTTGGGTTGTACCCTAATACTTTCCAGTGTATCAAGAAATGAGGAGTGGGAATCCTGTGGCATGGTGGGGGGTCTGTAGCAAGCTACAATTTGGATTGCGGCATTGCCCATAGTTAGTTGCACTTGGATAATCTCGAATGCATTATGCTGTGCAACTAGCCTGGAGGTGTGGATATCCTTAATGGATATGGACATGCCTCCGCCTTTAGTGCTTCATTCTGGGTTATGTGGCCAAAAGGTGTGATATGAATTGTAGCCTGGTAATGCAGGGGTGCTCTCTGGAGCTTTGAACCAGGTGTCTGTCACTGCACAGATGTCAATGTTCTCCATTTTAAGGAGTGCCTTGAGTGAGTGCATTTTGAGGTTTAGACTTCTAGCATTGAGTAGCATTACCCTCAGATTTTGTTTGCTTGTACCTGTTATGGTGGTGAATTTGTCATTTGAACCTTGCCCAAAAAAGGCACTATAGGAGTGGCAAGAGCCTTAGCCAGTATCCGGAATCTTAAGGGCGACAGGTGCAGGCCATCTCTGGCAAAGCATTGTGGTTTGTAGATCATGTCGTCCCAGGCAGACAAATACTGCATCCCCTTAGAATGACACCAGAAGCTTAGCCAATTGTTGAAGTCAATCATTTTGTCCTTGTACTGTGATATCATTCTGGGTGATGGCAGGATGCTACTCAGGGTTAGGGTCATACCTGCCTGGGATACAAGATCGGAGAGCTCCTCCATGTCTCTTTTCATGTAGTCCAGGGAGGTACATCTCAGGTCATTCACACCAACATGGACATTGACAGTGTCATATTTGTACTTATTGTGGAGTGACCTGATTGCATGCATTATGTGGTGGATCCTGGCACCTGACAGGCAGCTGACAGTAACTTTCTCCTTGTTTAGTCTAGTGAGTGGAACATCAGTGTGCCTGACTATAGAGTCACCTATGACTAGAGTGTTGGGTACGTTGTTATGCCTTATGGGCTGTGGTTGAGTGGCACACTGAGTTTGTGGGCTATGTGTCATTTGAGTTGTGTTGGGGGGTGGGGTTTGCTTGTGTTTATGCTTTGGATGTCCCTGATGCTTGGGCAGGTTTTTATTGAGAGCCTCTGTGAATGTAGGTGTGTGTTTTGTGTTTCTATGTGTGTGTTTTGGTGGTGTAGGTTTTGAGGGACTATGTGATGAGTGTGGTGTGGTGCAAGTGTTTACCTTCTCCTCTTGACTGTCTAGTCCAGTCTTGGGTGAAGAGAGCTTTGCTTCCAGTTTGGCTATATAAGTGCATCTCTCACAGGTTGTAGTGTTGGGTGGTAGGAGGAGAGGGTTGTCTGTGTACATGAGGCAATTGCTGCATTGCCCCAAGATGCCTAGATTCATCAGGTAGACAGGAGAAATCATTGGGAGCTGACCCTTAGACATGCCTGGATAGGTGCTTATTTATTAAGTACTAAAAACTGCTTTCCTCTAGACAAGTGGGGAAAGTTGAGTGCTGTAGTAATTTGCAGCTTATGTAGTGATTACAATGAGTTCTGAACAAGTGCTGAGATCAAAGAAACAGATTTGAGTGCTGAAACTAGAAAACTGGCTAGTTATAAGAAACAAAACTAAGCTAGAAGGCTTCCCTCCAACATAGAAGGGCTTGGGGGCTCAGAAGCCTACAAACAGCCTAGACCACTTAACAGGAAAGGCAGGAAACAAGCTTAAATTTTTTTGTTCGCTTTCCCAGATGCTCTCTTTGTACACAGTAGGAATGCCTGAAATCAGAATATGATCTCACTGCATTCAGTTGAGTGAGCAAATGAGATGGGCTCAGAAGGAGTATCCAAACACAAATTTACAAGAGGGGCAGGCAGTTTCAAAGCCACTAAGATTAACACCAAAACAAAAACAGGTAGGGTGGGTGGGAAACCAACTGAAGAACAGAGTCAAAACTTCCACTTGAGTTAATATTGATGCAACCAATTAAATCAATTTAAATACTGTATTATTTGAAAAAAGTGCAGATACAAGGTACTTAAATTCTCTTATATGTCCAGTTGAATGCAGTTAGATCTTAGCCGACCAAAGCTGAGGTTTTAAGCAGAAAATATTTCAAACTGTACCACTTAAATAGGCAGTGACAGAAATCAAAGAATGTGGCTACCACCACACCTGCAATTATTAACAGACAATAAAATTCAAGCTTAAACTTAAAGAAATCCCAATCCCTCAGAACCATATGCTCCAGGGATCAAAACCTTGTCATCACAATGAACAAAACATGCTGGAGGGATAGGTTCCTGACCCAGTCTCCCCATACTCTGGAATAGACTGCCCATACATGGCAATCAGGGCACCTCCTTGGCCTCTTCAAAACGAACCTTGACGATTGGATGGGAGAAGGAGGAAATTCACCCTGGGAATCACGTCAGTCGCCCTTGTAGACAGGGGACCAGGAAAGTAAATATTGTGGGAAGAAATATCCAGGGAATTGTTATGGCTAGGCTTGTATAAGCCCTAGGGCCAATAGCCTAGTACCAACCTATGAATGTATGAACCTATGAAGGATATCATGTCTGGAAACTCAAATGTCTGTCATTCTGAAATCTGACTTCAATCTGCAAAGAGCTGCCAGAAAACCAAAATTTTATGAGGAACAGACCAAAAATGTGAGTGAAAAATGTGGGCATTTTATAGAATTCTGGGCAGTTAAGAGATATACTGCATTACCATAAACAATTATTCAAAGTGTGTTACATACTGCATGGGCTGAAAGAATAATTTTTGGTTGTTGCAGAATTTTTTATTTGTCTTTGTGTTTGATTGCTAGCTGTACAGAATTGGTGTTACAGGAGTTTATTTATGTATCCTTATATTGGATTTTGTGTTTTTTGAATTCTGGCTTATAAGATAGCAAATCAATACCAGTCTGGCATATTTATTTTATTTTACAGGTATTCACAACTACTTAACATGAAAATTAACAGATCACTTTACAGAAGTGTGATGCAATAAACAATATTAAGTTTAATTTGCAATGCATAGTTAAAAATAAAGGAAGTGAAATCAGCACCACTACACCATCATAATCTGTAAAGTCTGTTGTCAGTACACTGTTTGTTGTTATAAGTTTAGTTTACATATTAAATACTTTATTTTATAGTTTATTTAGCTTTTAGTTTGTTCATTTTGCCGCTGTGAGTTCTGAAATGTTTGTGTCTGCCCCTACCCCTTTACAGAGAAATGGTTAAACTTTGAGTCACCACCTGAAACTGGTAGCCCCATTGGGATGATAATCAAGTTATACGACGAACACCTGCATGAACTATGATGGCATATCCTAATCTATACAACTGCCCTTAGAACAATGCAGACAAGGTGAAACTGCATTAATAATGGAGTGAAAAAAAAAAGAAACAGCATCATGTAATAGAAGAATAAAAAGAAAAAGACAAAGCAGTCACTGAACCTAAAAAGAGATGTAGGTTACTAATGAAGACAAAGACCTATGAAAGGAAAAGAAACTGAGTGGAGAGAGTTAAAATAAAAAAAAATGTCTGAGAATTCCACAACAAATGCAGTAAGATGTTCACAGTGGCTAAAAAGATAGGCCTCCAGAAAGAGATGGTATGGCAGTGAAGGAATGGACAAAATAAATGTTTCAGATGTATTGGACAATGTAGTTACAGCTTCCAGAAAATCACTTTATGGGAAAAGGAGGAAACAAAGGTGTAAAAGATGCAAATCAGTCGGTTACTGAAGGATTTAACTCCTTAATTTCTCTGCAGCCTACAGCACTATCACAGCTTTTACTATTTAGTTAACTTAGTTGTCCCATGTATTTTTTCTTAATTTTTAAATTGTAAAGACTACAACAGTTGAATTAAAGTCCAAGCCTCAAAACAGTTTAGGGTAAATATTTGATTATTATATTTAAATTACTACCAAAATAATTTCCCATTACAACTAAAGAAAATTGACCACAAAATAAACACAGAATTAAGATAGCAGGTTGCCCTTTAGCATACTTTATCAGTGCATGTACTACATAATAACAGGTAATGGTGACCCAGTACATGGTCTATCACTGTGTGATATAAATTGATAGATATTGTCAGGTATCTAAACTCAGTTGATGTTATAAGATTAGCATTTAGCAGGAGCTGTGGAACAACGCAGAACTGCTGTAAGACTTGGATTTTATTTCTCTTATTCCTTCAGGTTAAGATAAGAAAAATAAAATAGTGACAAAACACCAGAAAAACATATAGACAGTATTAGTATCATACATTCCCAGTAGAAATGCTTATTCATTTATCTTTCTTTTTTTTTTTACTAAATAAAAAAATAAATAGTGATTAGGTGGGAGTGCCATGTGAATACCGAGACACAAATTTGATTCATTTCAGAGGACAGATAACTTGATCATAGTCAACCATGTGACATATACCCAATCAGAATATATATATTGTGACAACCCTCCTCCTCTGGGCCAGTAATCAAGGAGCCGCAATCCTCACCAGTGGCACCAGCTGAGGATGTTCACTGGGAGGATAACAGGTACACACACAGTATCTCCAGATGCAGTTCTCTGCATAAAGCACAATCAAGCACAATTTCCCTTAAGAGCACTCAGGGAACACTGTCAGTCCTGGGCTGGTTTGTCCCTCTTTCTCCATTCCCCTAATAAGACACCCCACTGTCATAGCTATAGAGTTGAGATCTCAGCTGACTGTCCAAGCCAAGACCTCCAGCACCCTCTCTGTTCAACAGTGCTCTATGTTCCTGGCCAAGTAGCTGACACACACACTCTTTGAAGTTTGATACACACACACACACACACACACACACACACACACACCTGAGAAAGGCTGGCACAGGTTTACTAGCTATGCCCCCTTCTGCCCAGACTATAAGGTAGTTATGACTGCCACCAGACACTCCTGCCAGCTACCTTAAGGCTCTTCCAAGGATACCCAATATACTGAGTGAAATTAATATTAATACAAATTGTAGTCTGACCAACAGCAAGGCTATTTGGAGTGACCCACACAGTGTCACCAAATAAATATGCAAGTACTCTTAACATTTAAATATCTCTACAAAGATCAGCCACAGTGAACGGTTTGAATATATTTAATAATAAATAATAAAAGAACAAAAAAATACTAAGTGACATCAGAGTCCAAATCACAGGAATTTTTTTTAATAACATTGATGGATAGGCTAAGACAAATAAAGAAAAATAGTATCTAAACTAAGCTTCACTACATTCCTGACTGAATCTAAGAGAATTATACTATTCCCCAATCACTTACTTAATTGAGCAAGGCAGATGATGTGGTGAATGGTCCTTCTTGTTGTCAGGCCCAAGACAGAATACAGAATGCTCAGTCTCACTAAGAGACTTTTCAAAATAATATCTAAAATATTACCTTTGTAGAATGACAACACTTCTGGTCTTCTGATTTCTAGTTTCCATGCAAGCCCCCATTGCTGGAAGCTGGCAGGATTTAGCAGTCACGTGCAAAATACACACACAAGGTTTTTTGCTCAGCTCTGTGGCAGATGCTAGAAGTCATAAAACAATTTCATACCTCCATGCTTCCAGATTAGTAATTAGTTCACCCCAAAGACAATGCAGAAAGCTTCCTAGTACAGACTTTGTGCATCTGGCTGCATTGAAACCTGTGAGATAGCATCTTTAGGCCTAGCCCGTAAAGCAATTTAGTTTCAGATATATTTTAAAGTGTGCTGGACTGAGGTTAACCTTTATCTACCAGTTTCCTCTGTTAAAAAATATACATATAAACAGTTACAATAGTGCATGTACATTTCTGTTCTCTCCAGTAGTGCACACTGTAGATATATTTCATATACAAGCATTTTACAGATACCTTTTCAGCACAAACATCTGTACAAATCAGATTGATATACACATGACATACAATTCTAATACATTTGTAATGCAAGCATCTTGTATAAGTCAGTTTGATATTCACAAGTGGCATATAGTTATTTACAAAATTCCAGCTAGCTGTGCTGGCAGTACCTCCTATCATCACACACACACACACACACACACACACACACACACACACACACACACACACACACACACACAGACAGATCTTTACAGATATATATATATAGTGTGTGTGTGTGTGTGTGTGTGTGTGTGTGTGTGTGTGTGTGTGTGTGTGTGTGTGGCAAAGCAGTCTATGTGGGGAAGGAGCTGATCATTACAATCACAGGAAAACATTCATCAAGATGGTTTCTCAGAGAGGACAGTGTGTGTGTGTGTGTGTGTGTGTGTGTGTGTGTGTGTGTGTGTGTGTGTGTGTGTGTGTATGTGTGTGTACGCACATGCCTGTACAAGAGTGATCAAAACTTAAAAAATAATCCTGTCACATGCTAGGCGAACCACATGTAGCTTTACATGCACATGCACACATACACACACACACACGCACACACACACACACGCACGGTAATACTTTTGCATGTGTACTAATGATGGGTGTGAAACAGGTGCACAAGAGTGCAGAGTAATGTACATGTTCTCTCCTTGCACCATTTGCACCTAATAAGTGGCATTAGATAAATGCAATAAATTATCTAGTACATCAGCATAAAAAGAACAGGAGTTAAAACACATAGAAAGAATTACAAGGACTGAGTTCCGAGTAACCTTCATTACCAGGAACACACTAGGAATGGTTCCATGTTGGTAGTGGAAATGATAAACAGGGCATGCAAGAGTAACAAGAAAACTATGTATTTGTCTCATATGGTAGGCTGTGGTTAAGGTATAATTTTGCAATGGTAATAGAAGACAGACAAGTTCACAAAGTGTGAACACATCTGTGCTGATAGGTTATCAAGTGCAGTTATACAGATGACATATGGTACTACTGTGTTTGCCACATGTATTATATAAGAACACATACAGACATTCAGGCTATGAGAAGGACAAAGAGAAGGTTTTATAGTCAAATCAGCTTTATGAACAAAGAATAAAAAATATGAGATAACACAGAAACACGTGTCAATTATTTATACAGATGGTTGTTTACCCTTCACACATGGGGTATTTTATGCCCTGTAGATTGTCAGCCTTTAACAGCTATACCTTGCCCAGCTGGCTTCTCATTATCATTGTACACAGCTTTGTCAGTGGCTTTGGGCTACTGGAAAGCTGCATCAGCAGTGCACTCCATGTATTCAAAATCCATTTATACTACCTATCCCATTTGTGGCCTGTGTCTGAACCATATACTGATATCTGGTGGGGGGGTTGACTGGGGCTGCATTAGCTTCTCCTCTTGTGGGTCACATCTTGTTGGTTTGAGGTGGTGAACATCTTGCTTCCCTGGCACTGGTGACATATGATGGGAAGATGCCAATCAGATCTTAATTCAACAGGTAGCAATGCCGCAGGATCTGAACAGTAATAACAGAAGGTTAACTAATCTTGTTAAGATGCCAAGTATGCTTTATTTCTGTGGTGGGCAGCATGCTGTTTGGCTTGCATTGCTCAGTCGTCTAATGAAACATGCCAGTACAACTAGTTCAGTTAAACTACCGGTGATGACAACAATGAGATTAAGGAAAAGAATTGTGCCACTGTCACCATTAAATGTATGTGCACAGTTACATAATTCTTTCACTCCCCATGACAACATCAATCCTTTTGGCAAAGATATGCGAGGTCCATGTCAAAACAAACAAGGACACAAGCTTTTATACCCACTAACACTGATGTAATAATATCAAAGTTATAGAACAATTAACCATCATTAAAAATGTAGAGAATAGCTTTTGCAGAGGACCCCCCATACTGCAACACCCTTCTTAATTAAGCATAATAGCTTAATGCTTACCCAACTACAGGTAAGTGGCAAATACTAGAGTTTAAATGTATACCCCCATCAGCAACATATATGGACTCAAACTAGCAACACTGAGCAACACCAAAGCAAAAAGTTATACCATCTGCCCCACGACACATACAGAACTCCACTCATACTTATGACATACTATTCAAACAGCAGACTACAATATCAGACAAACACTTAAGATAAAACAAAACATAGTAGCAGAATGCTACTATATATATATCTGACTCCCAGACATCATAATTATTGTCTCCAGTATTACAGGATGCAAATAAACATCCTGCTCCTTTTGCATGCATGCAGTACCCACACTAGAGTACATGCACAAACTCACACAGGGATACTGCTAATTTCAGCTCAGTTTGCCACCTCCCAGGCAGCATCAGTCCTACTGACTACAAACCATTGCACGCTTTCTAAATACAGTTACAGGTGCTATACAGTGATGTGGGAGAATGATGCACTTGTTTCAGCACCTCATTTGACTTTAAAGTAGACTTTATACAAATGTGCTACCCAGTGCTATTTGAGCAAAGCTGTAAGGTCAAGGTTACACTGAATATTACAAGCATCCAGAAATGACATCAGTGTTCTACAAACAATGAGTCCTAACACACAATACATTCCACTGTTATAATATTCTGGCAGGATCACATCATATACTGGTAGCATGTAGCATATGTAAACATCAAAATCAAATGGATATATATCAGACAGAATGTATCACTTACTATAACTGGTTGGCTTCCCTATTTCAACCATGTCTTCCCAATCATGCAGGTTTTCCTCTTTCCTCTGCAAAAGGGCATCAAACCTGTGCCAAAATCTGGTTATATTATCAAATATTACAAGATGCATCTTCCTTTTCAGCATTTTGTATTTTTATTTGTTAGCTTGTGTACAATATTGATCCGTGTAGTCCTTTTGTCAGACTCGGCCTGTACGCACAGTCTGGTTAAGTGACTTGTGTCTTAATAGTCTTCAACTAAGTTTGAGAAAAAATGGCACCTGAATTTTATGTGGCTCAGTCTGATTTTACCTCTTACTGAATTACAAGTGAACTGTGCTATTGGGTTTGTAGAACAAAGGTGTGCAGTTAAATGCTAACATTCCTACAGCTGTGACTATTATCATTTTATATTGCAGAAGGAACAGAATGGTTATTCACTGCTTCATAACATCTTTCTTGTAGGATCAATGACTTAGAGACTCAAGAGAAAATGCAAAGGCGTCTCATTAGGTATGAACATGGTAAAGTAATATAAATCTACAGAGAAAAAAGGAGCCACAATGGATTGCTTGATACAGAATAATTTAGAAACAAGAAAAGCACTGCTTGTTTTTAGTCAAACTAAAGTAAGTTGCATGTTACAGTTATGTGCCATTCTGCTGTCTTTGTTATGTCTAATGTGTTTAAGAGGGTACTGCATAAATTCCAATATAATGCTAGTCTAATGCTTATTGAGATTTCAAATATCAGGAATTATCCACTAATTTATATTCATTTTGAGAGCTTTATGTTTAGCTGTGTTACTCAATTACTGAAGGGTAGTAGCATGCACATATGGTATACAGAGAAGGACTAGGATGTTTGCATTGCAGTGTGCATTATAGGGCTGCATATCATCTACCTAGCTGAGTACACCTCATGATCTGTAGGATGTGCAGTGGGAGAGGATAGTTATTATCAGCAATAAGGGTTTAGTGCTGCAGAAAGTCCTCCTTTAGGCCCAGTGAAAGGATGGTCTCACGTCTCAAGTTATAGGGAAAGGTGAGGGTCCATCTGGAAACAGAAAGACCTACTGTGGAAGTAATTACCTTGCCATTGCAGGGTAACCAATATGATTAACTATGCCTACAAAAGGACATAATTTATCACTGCAAAATGGAATGCCACATGTGTTGGGGGGAACTAACTAGGCAGTTCACACACACTGAGGCCTTTCTCCTTGCCCTATCAGGATCTCTTCTTCCAAGAGCCATCTTTGGTGGTGGTTTTAATGTCTGTGCAGAGACAGACATGAGCTTCTAGGTCTAACAGGATGATCAACAATCTCAATATTGCATTTACCATTTTTAACTATATTTAGCTCTGTTTTGCCCTACCTGTTTCCATGTGTCCTTTATGCATTTCGTTCTTCCTGAGCACCTTAGAGCTGCAGGTTTACTGTGCATTTGGCCCAAGTAAACAATTATTTTTAAAAATATCAACACATCAAAATGTTGATGCAATACTAAAATGTAAATACCAACAGTTCATAATATCAATGCATCAAAATATGGAACTCACAATACCTACAAAAAACACCCCAAACCCATATGGACTTACTAAAATAAAAGACTGTCTACTTCTATAAACAATTCACAGTCAAAATCTAATTAAAAAAAAAAAAACAAGACCCCAAGAATTCCATAAGCATGGTTTGCCTGAACAGTGGTAGGGTAATATAAAGGACTTTTTATGGTAAGGTGCAGAATTAGGGCTAGGTGTAAGGTAGGGTTAAAGTAAGGATTATCACACATTAGTACGACAGGTAGGAAGGCTCCTTGCAACCTGACATTTTATAGTTCTTGTTTAAAATCTAGAATATTCATAAAGTTTAAATCCTAAATTCTTGAACAGAGTATGAGCAAAATAATAAAGCATGATCAGTTGCAACACTGGACATTGTTTTAAGAGAGGTAGACAGAAGTTCTGGTTCCCAAATATTCAGATAATTTAGACTGGGAAGGTCGAACTTTCAAAACTTCAAATTTCATATAGTCGATACCATAACATCAAAGTTCTGAAGCTTTCAACAGTTTAAATGGAGATCGACGTACAGCACAGAACAGGAAATTTAATGTTCTCTTCACTGTAGTGTATAAATGTAAAAAAAAAAAAAAAAAAATTTATTTTCTTATTGAAGTTTTGAAATTTCAACACTGCGGTGTTAAAGTCTCAACCATATAAAGTTCGAAATCCTGAAAGTTCAAGCTTCCACAGTAATCTGATATATACATTTATATATATATATATATATATATATATATATATATATATATATATATATATATATATATATATATGGGACTACTTCTAATGAACGAAAACTGACTTACCTGAATCTCAGAAGACCAAGACAACTTCACCAAAGCCGCATTTCAATGAACTCTCGGATCACCGAGTGAATACTCCAGGTAAGTAAGTCACCACTTGTATGCAACACAAAAAATATAAAAACTGAAGCAAATTAAACCCACCCATGTGGGGGCTGCACCCCCACACCCCCCTAAATATACCAATGCCAAGATTGCACTACAGTGGTTAAAGGGGAAAAGTTCACCATGGTGGCCAAGTGGTTACTTGCCCAGAGTTTGTTATCAGTGATCCGAGAGTTCGTTCAAATGCAATTTCGGCAAAGTTGCCTCAGTCATCAGAAATTCGGGTAAGTGGGTTTTCATTCATTAGTATATATATATATATATATATATAGAGAGAGAGAGAGAGAGAGAGAGAGAGAGAGAGAGAAATATAATTATTAATTATATATATATATATATTATATATATCTTTCTCTCTTTTTCTGTGTGGATATATATATATATATATATATATATATATATATATATATATATATATATATATATATATATATATATATATATATATATATATATATATAGATATATAGATATAAATATAGATATATAGATAGATATGTATATATTTATATCTGTATGTATATCTGTATATCTATATCTATATATATATATATGTGTGTGTGTGTGTGTGTGTGTGTGTGTGTGTGTGTGTGTGTGTGTGTGTGTGTATACACGTAAATGAATATTAATACAGCTTAAGCCTTGAAATGTACATTTTGAGATGAGATAAACTGTATATTAGCCTCCAAAGGTTAAGGAATTAGATCCTCATCAAAGTATTTTAAATAGAGATTCATAAACATGTAGAAGAAGAGAAGTCACACATGTACATTTTACTATATCAGAAAAATGCATATTATGACTTCCAAAAGGCAGAAGGTGAGAAAACACAACCAAACAGACCAGTAAACAAAGAAGAGTCTTACTTTGTTAAGGATGAGATAAATGTGTATAGTTATGAAGGCAAGAGAAGATATTGCAACATATTTGTACATGTACTTTACTGCTACAGTAACCTACCACAGAAAACAGTAATATGACTGAAGGACGGGCTTGAATCATTTCTCTGAATGAGTTTAGATTAAAGGTGATTAGATTTTATAAAACACATAAATCATGTGCACCAAAGTAAAATTAATATGTTGGTCATTCATATTTTATCTCTGTTGAGGTAATCATCCCACTGTCTAGAGGGTATCATTTCATCTTTATGCAATCCACTGACCTGGACATTACATCCTATTAAATAATTTTTGTTTACTGTGACTCTAAAATATTCTTCCATTCTTATTTTAATAATGGTCATAATATGCTCTAATCAAAAAAAATGCAATAAATAAATAAATAGGTTCTATCCCACATTTTGCAAGGCAGTTCAAGAAATGTACATGCTTGTCAACATAAGTATTATTAGATAACAATTCTAGCATACGTTACATCTCCCACATCTGTGGTTTGCCAGTGGTATTAGAAGTAGTAACATAGTGGGGAGTATTCAGAAAAAATTGTAACATCATTCTGTCTTCCAAAATAGCAGCCAGACCACCACGGTAGCTCACATAAAAGCTTAAAATTTAATTCTCACAAACAGAAGTAAAATAGGTAAAACTGCACAACAGGATAAGCACTTTCATAAAATAATTCCTTCTTCAGATCCAATTACATGCACGTGAATTGCCTTGGTGGTCTGGCTACTGGTTTATATTTCAGTTTGGACTTTTATTTTTGTGGCTGGTCCCTTGCTACCTCTCGTTTTACTTTTGTCCTGCATTTCAAAATAGCACAGGTGACACAAAGCATTCCAATGAGAACTCCATATGCTTTACACCTGCATAGAATCATCATGCTGCTGAGAGAGCTGCAGTATAAAATATTATGGCTGTGATAATGGCGGTAATCACACCTCTGAAGTGGCTGCACTATGGGCAGACATGCGACTAAGGGGAAGCCTCAGGGAGGTGGCACGCCTGACGCTATATACATTTGCAGCTGCAGTGAAGTTCCACATAGGTATAACATGTTACACAGCCACTGGTAGCAGTCTATACAAGGTGAACACTGGAAAATGCCAAATCATATCATATTATTGAATGTTATTAACTGTATCAAAAAGACTCATTCAGGACTAAGGCTCCTTTACCATAACAAGAAATTCCTTACCTCTGAAACCAAGATTACTCTCTCTCTTACCTACCTTCTACCCAGTCTAATGTATAATTCTCAAAATCTCACAAACTTTAACTCAGCACTCCTGACCAAACTCGAATCTATCTACAACAAGTTTGGCAGATTTGCTGCCCAGCAAACCTACAAATGCCGTCACTGTTTCTCTCTAAAACACCTAAACTGTCTTGAATTACCCAACCAGCTTCTTCTCTCTCAGCTCCAGATCATCCATTCTATCCTATATCAGCCTTCCTACTGCCCAGCAATATCCCCTCTCATCTCCCATTATTCTCCCTACAGACATCTCTGAAGCTCTAACCAAGACTTACTGCAAATCTACAAATGCAAGTATAAAGTTGGATGCAATATGTACAGCTATCACCCCACTATTGCTTGGAATAGGCTCCCAGTAGAAATCAGGACCCTTACACATCCTAAAGAATTTAAGACAGCCACCAAAGAGCACTTTAAAAGTCACTGGTCCTGCCACTGCACTCTCCCTCCTTAATATCCCCTACTTCTCATACCTTAATCTACTTTCTGCCCTTAATTCACTCTTCTCACTAGCTCTCTCTAATCTTCCTTGACTACTTTTTCTACTGTCTTCTAAAATCCATTAAGCAAATTGCCTCAGAGAAACATTCTATTGTAATTGTCTTGCCTTCATGCAACTACATTACGATAAAACTGGATTTTTATAACCACTTACCCTAAAGACTATATTCATCTTAATGACATATTTTTATACATCTTGAAATAATGTTGCTATGCTCCTGATTATTGACTCTGTATAACATTGTATAGCTACTTAATGCCTTGTAATAATCCTGTAACATTGCTGTTTAATGCTAATTTATAATGAAAATTGTTTAATATGTTGGAGTTTTTCTCCCCGGGCCTCTGCTGAAAAAGGGCTCTTCAGCTCAGTTGAACAATCCTGGTCAACAAATGTAAAATAAATAATAAATATAAATGGGGAGGAAAGAGCTAACGTCAAGTCATAAATGGGAAATAACCATCAGATGAACACACCGATGGCCAATATTAAGCAAAGATAAGTGGTAGGGTAGGGAAATGGCATTCATTTTTGTGGGATAGGTACCCAATAAGAGTATAGGAGAAATGCAGGGAGAAAGAAGAGTATAGAGGCAGACACAAAACATACAATTGTGACAAAAACTGAAATCAGAGGTAGTGAAACAAATTGGGTGACTTTGGAGAGATACAGACTGACAGAAAATGGACAACTGGTTATTAGGAGGAGTGGAATGCAAATCAGGGATGAGCAGCATCACTTAAGGAATGGGGACATCATAATGGGGGAGAAGTAGGGGTAGAAGGAGCCTACTTCTGATGGACTGATGAACCCAGAGGGGAGCCCACCGATTTGTCAGTCATCTCTATGAGTGATGTGATAGTTAGATGCCTCCACTGGTGTCCTGAAGGATGTGGCTAAGCATGCAATTCTATCAGCCACACAAGGAGGTAATTCAAAGTAGTATGGAGGGTGCCCAGCTGACAGCTATCATTGATCTGTGACAGCTGCTACATGTGCCACTTGGTGACTCAGAGGGAAGCCTCCAAGCCAGTCTCAGAGGAAAAGCCTTCACCCCCTTCATAGAGGTGGCCATGCAGGCCACCAGAAAGCTCCACAGATTATCTGCCACATGGCAACCTTCATTATCCTACTGTAAGTCAGACATATGGACTTCTTGTGATCAAGGAATAGGTACAGTTGCCAGTGCAGAGCTAGACAGCTGCTTCCTTACCTCACCGTGCATCCCAGCTGACTGCATAGAAAGTCGGTCATTTTACTGAGATTAAAAGCATGATCACCACATTGTGGAAGACTACTTTATGAGAAGCAAATTAGGAAATGGAATATAATGGCTAACAGATGGCACTGTCATATAGGCATGCTGAGTGCAGGAGAACATCTGGTAATGAATCTTAGGACTGCAGTCTGCATGCAATTGTGGAAAGAGACAGCAGGAACAAATACTGAGCAAAAAAGTTTATGGGATAGTATAACACAAAGCATAACATGGGACTGCCATGATGTGTGGGGCTCAACGTGACAGGGAACACTGTACAATGTCATGACAGGTTATAGTTTTGCCTTGAACGGGGGCTTATATGGATAGTGGCCAAAGTACAAACTCAGGACATTTAACAGTCCTGCCATGTGGGGGAAGCTTATCCTGACTGTGAAAATGGAACAATTTCTTAACAGATTCCATTTCAACCAGGGGTGGGAGTTGACTCTTACAGGGAACAAAGTACAAAGTCATGGCAGACTATTTCTTACTGTGTAAGTTTGACAACAGTGTACCACATACACACAGACTACAAGACATGCTACAGGAGACAAAAGATCTTCTGTATATAGGTTACAGCACGTGCTGTTAACATTGTTCTGATAGATGCCAAGTAGTGCTAGTACACCCACTGCTGCTGTTAGCAAGGCACATGCTCTGACTGATGATGGCATATTAGTAGACAGGTCTGCAGCTATTGAATGTGGGAAATGGAGAATGATGTGACACTGGTGACACTAGTCACACACACACACACACACACACACACACACACACACACACACACACACACACACACACACACACACACACATGTGCGTGCAAGCAGGCGTGCACCCGCAAACATGCACAGACTCTGAGCCACATGAGTAACCCACAGGTGAAAATTCTTATAATGGAACCAAGAGAACAGCAATTTCTGGAAGAGTTCATCACACAAGAAACAGAGGTGCTGTGAGCGGGTCTATATTATATAATCGCATGTGAACAATGTTGAACGCTCTAATGAGCAAAAATGCTGGAACTCGAAGTTCCGTTACTGAGGCTGCAGTACATTGACGAGTGGGATATTTGCCCTTTGCTCACAGTAGTGTGATCTTGGAGGTGGAATATATATTTTGCAGGGGGTGTGGGGGGCACACAGCCCCCCACAATAAGGATTTTGAGTTTCTGTATTTTCGCTCATTAGAGCATTCAACATTGTTTGCATGTGATTATATAATATAGACCCGCTGTGAGCGGCACTATGCACACATGGCATATGCATCCCTGAGACTGCTTAAGCAGACAAGGCCTTCTGCCACCCAGTGTGGCAAGAATTGACTTCTGGGGGTCATAGCACAAGAGTATTGCCAGTACATTGCAAGGTCACCAATGTGGTACTGCTTTCCAAGGCAAAGGCACAGGATTCTACAAGAGATGGGTCCACTAGAAAAAGTGGATCACCAACATAGAGGCACCTCATAGAGGTGGAGGAATACCTGGTATCCGTGTCTGGTGCAAGTGACAGAAGCCTTATACGTGGCAGTGGCTTAGATGTGGGGACTAGGCTGGTGACAACAACCTGGGTATTTCTAGGGAATACATCAGTATAGTACTTGCATGCTCCATTGCTTTATTACAATGAAGAACACATTTGAATGCCTTTGTCTGTAGAAGACATGTGTAATTGTTCTCCAGGTACATTGTGCCTAAAGTCGTAACAATCTGTACCAGAAGGTATGTGTGCACCCATACACAGTGCAAATTATTGGTATGTAACAGTCTGTGTATCAAATGTTAGTGGGGGAAACCTCAGTTATCCAGAATTGCCATAGGTATGTTATCTTTGTGCTTTCATAGCTTCTACTGAAATAGTGTCTAGCAAATTAGGTTCATATATGACTAATGTCAGCAATGTTCATGGCATAGTTTCTCAGCATAGTCACTAACAACTGAGATCACACATTCATCCTCAACAACAGAGATAATGTTGAAAAGTCAATATAAATCATTAGCATCAACCGTATTCATCTTTAGATGTCTTGCCCATGTTAGCCCCACCCCAAGTACACAGAATTCATCCCCACAGACAGGAGAAGCATGTAGGTGTCCATCAGTACCATGACTCTATAACAATCCCTGACCTGCATGTCATCCTTGGAATCAATCAGTAGATATGGTGGTCAGAGACTTAGGCAAAGATGGACATTATTCACACCATGTCAGAGATGCTGAGTGTGCTTTGTGGCCTACACTTGGGTGTGAAACCACTGCATGGACTGCAGGACATCCTGCAACTCATTTAGAGTGATATGGTGCATAGGCACCTGGAGTGGACACACCTAATGAGGGCACTGGTGGCCCACTTGACAAACACTGGTAGCAGGGCTGTCACCTTTAACTCTTGACAAATAATCCATGCCCCCATGTAATACAAACATTGCCCTTGCCTCAAGTAGCCACACCTTCTTTCATAAGCTACACAAACAAGTACTAATTTCATATACTATATACAGTGATTACTTGGCTGAACTTAAATGAAAAAAGTCCCTCGGTCAAAGGGCTTCATGGGCTCTTTCAAGCTGTTATCCACTTTACCTTGAAACTGTCAGCCAGTAATACCATTTTCCCACATACTTGTTTGCCCATACTATCCAGATGCCCCCCCCCCCAAAAAAAAAAACCCTGTCATTCTCTTCAGCTTTTTCCTGCATCTTTTTAACACATCCTAATTAGTCAAGTCTGCACTCTAATAAATTTAGAGGAAAAATGTAATTAAGCCAGAGGACTGAGAGCCTAGCTATACACACATACATGCATACATACATGCATACATACATACATGCATTCGTGTACACATACATGCACACAGATATTTTAGGTATGGACAGTAATGCCCTTCAAGTCTGTCATTATACAAAAACTGTCAACCACATAATTAAGTGCCCATGTTGTTCATAAAAATATCTAAATTAGTGTTTGCTTTATTATAAGTTAGTCTATTTCAGGCATCAGATATTGTCTCACAGAATCAATTAGTACATCCCTCATTCCTATATAATCTCCTACACATGTTCTCTGATAATTCTCTACTACTCTTTGATAACCACAAGTATGCCCAGAGGTAATTGATGCTAATTATATGATGCACTGCACAAACTCAGATGTTTTAATATTTCATAATAACATAAACTATCACATACAAGGATGCTCTTGATATATTTCCACTGTACTCGTTCAAATTTACTCATGCTAATTTTCCTTAAAAGATTTCCGCATTATTATGCCATACTCTGGTTTGGATCTAATATAATTTGCAAACAATGATTTTAGTGTTTCTGATTTCCTAGATTTTATAAGTCATTTTATACAGCATATAGCTTTTATTAACCAATTGGTTGATGTGATCAGAAAACTCAAATCTGGTGGAAACCATATGCCCAGTTCCTTAAATGAATCCACAGTTTCAGTCATGGTGTGCTATATTAAATATTCACCTTTCAATCTAGGTCTGCCAAATCTCATATGCTTATGTTTTGATGTGTTTTTTCAGCATATTATTCTCCTCTGCCTAAATGGTTAATTTACTGAAGTTATGTTGCAGACGCCTGTATACAGACTATAGAACACCTCAGATGTAAAAGGTATATCTAAATAAGACAGCCTAAACAAGTATGGATCTACAACGTAACGGTGTGGGATGCCCTGACTGTAACCTAGAATTTCACCTGTCCATTATTGTATGATACTTGCTATATCCTAATAGTAAGCCATGCAGCTATCCAAGTTATCACGATTACATTGATACCTAGTTGTTTTAATTTATTGATAAGTGTTTTGTGCATGCCCTTATCAAAGGCTGAAGATAAGTCTATCTAAACTACATCACAGCCCAACGTTTCATTTAGTCTTACTATTACATTATTATAAAATATCTGTTTACAGTAAGCACTGGAGTACACAGTAGCAAAACAGGTGAAACAGACATGAGGCTTTATTTCCAGATGATACAGGAAAAAAATGGACAGGTTGCAATACTAAGTGGTGCATCCATGAAGATACTGATAAATGCCTACTGTGTTATGGGATGAATGCATGGTACATGGTCACAAGCCAGCCATATACAGATGGCACACACCATTCTAGTGACAATACCAGTCTCCTTTCTGTACGTGACTGCCTACAGCCCTAGGTATAGAGATTCATATGGATATGGCTGACATATTCTGGTTCCACTGTGGGAACACTCCACTGGACCAGTCACTCAGAGTCCCACAATTTCATGACCTCCCACTCGCCATTTCTCTACTGAGTGCACCACATTCTACTGTCTCCCCTGGAGGGAGGACACAAGGAGTTTCCTGCACATACTGCCAAAGTGATATGCTATTTATTGAGCAGAATGAATCAAGTCCTAATGTCATAAGTCACATGGTACACCAGGCCAACTTTTTTCCATGGAAAATTCACCCTGATGTTGGAAGATGTGTGTGCTGACTCCATACAACCTTGCAGCTGCATATTAGTCTGTCACACTCACCTCCCATAATCCTTCCACCAATAGTGGCAATGCTGACCCTTGTTATTGTGCCTCACGCTAACTATGCAAATGATGATTGATGGCTGTGCTGTGCCCACCCAACGGACTTAAATGGGTATAGTAATGTCTGGTGCACAAGGTAGTCATTCACTGCACAGGAATGCATGGTCTTGGTATGTTAATGCAGGCATCCATTTTCCTTGTTATCCATGTCATTACCCATAGCTGTGAACCGGATGTTACCTGTTTGCTACTGCCACTATATATTGCTCTCACCTCTGATTGGAATAGAATACTGTTGCAGCCAGTTAATTTGTATGTCAGTATCCTACTGCCAATGTCCCATTGTAACTGCTTTTGTTATTCCATAATTGTGACTAAGTTTGGCAGGTAATTGGAGTGGGCTACCTGTCTGGGATGGGCTGGAACTTCATCCTGGTGAGGTACAACTATCCTGTTCACTGGCCTCAACAGCCTATGCTAGGGCAGTGGCAGGTGTTGACTGATACACTCATAGCTCATTGTGATTTATATGCCTGTAGAAATGTGACATAAAGGGGAGCATCCCTTTACTGACAATGTTGCACAGATGCTTCAGAAAATATATAAGTACAGCTGGGGAGATGGGAGTCCGTTGCACTCCTCTGTGCTAATTTTCTGCTGCCTCCTGTGACTCGCAGAATCATTCTGTTCTTGATCCGCTTGTACAAAAAGACGAAACAGTTATATCAACCATTGCAAACAAGAGTGGCTGAGATGCAGATAACTGCTCAAAGGTACAGTTACCCATATATGTGCAATGAAGCAAAAGTTTGAGATGATGTTCACAGCTGGTAAAATTAGTTATGCTGCCATTTGTATATATAATTAAGCTGAAGACTGAAACAGTGGTCACAGGCTGAGACAAAAACTATACTCAGACATCTATATGTAAATGATGCAGAGGCATGGAATATTGACCAAATCTCATACCCATATAGTCATTTGTCCTGTCTAATGAAAAAGAGACACCACGGCAGCAGCAGCAACAAGAGTGCACCTATAGGCCCCCACATTTTCAAACCTGATATATCCTGATATTCCTCAGTGAAACCAAACTTTATTAGAAATACTACTGGGAAAGATGAAGCACACTTTAAAATAACAGTATGAAATGCAATACGAATGGCAAACAGTTACAATACCATTCATGAGATTCTTGCCTGACCTCTGATTTTGTCACTTAGAGATCAGTGCATCAGCATTGCAGCTCACCATACAAGTGTTTGTACTGCTTACCTGTCTGCAGGATTCCAGTAACCTTGGTCATCAACTCTGCATGGTCATACTAAGCAGCCACTTCAAGAAACAGAACCATATAGGGTCTCAGCAGCTACTCCAGCCACTCCTTGAACTGACTATGTACAAGATAGCAACATAAATTTACTCTCCTTTAGATATCAAGCATTTACTCTCCTGGGGGAAATTAGCCTTGACAGCCATCACTATGGTAATATTAAGCCAAACAAAAGGGAGCCCTGTGATTCATACTATAAATCTGACTTTCAATTCCACATAGTGCACCTTAGCAGCCTACAAAGTGCAGTGTGTGTGCATGCCAAACCTGCATGCACAAGAAGGCATGCACAGCATTCTGGGGGCTTAGAGTAGTCTGTACTGATACCATATATTAGTGATGCATTTTAGTGAACACTGAAATAGTGAGATTCATAATTATCAGGGGAACCTAGCACCATTAGTATATGTTTGCTGCAAACTACAACTTAATATGAAATTTTTCTAACCCAGATGCCAAACTGCTCTTCAAGGAAGCAGATACAGTACAGCAGTAAATGAGCAGTCTGAGAACCTGTCTGGAAACACAGAACCAGTATTGTCACAAAAAGCCTAATGAAAGTATTCAGTATCCACAGTAGTTTGAGATGTGCATCACTACTGTCATATACATTTGAGTCCTTGAATGGTAATAGGCTATGACAAAACTAGTGCCACTGCTGTAACATTACTGTTCAGTAAAATGTTTGCATGCTGCTACTACCTGAATATATAGATACATAATTCATATGTATGTATCTATAACTGTTCTCTGTGGGAAGGCAGCCCATAGCAACAGAGCTGCCTATACCTGCTCCTATCTGACCTACACATGCATGTTGTGGGTGTATGCAAATCAAACCCCTGTAGTGGAGGTGTTCACTGGTAACCCATGTTAACATAGTTCCATTCCCTTTTTGTCTTATGTTTTGCAGTAGGCTCCTAGTCATGCTGGATGTGAAGCCCAGTTTTCAGCAATACAGCCATGCTGACATCTTTGTCTTACCTGTCCCAGCTGCATATGTGAACGTCTGTTCATACCACTGGTCTCTGTTTTCATTCGGATGCCCCAATGTCCAAAGCATGCCTGTGTCTCTGCTCTTTGCCTATCTATGCACAACCCTGCACTTTTTTATAGTCAAACTAACATACTGTTTAAAATTGGTGGACTACTGTTTCCAGACATCAGTGGTCTACAGTTATGTTGTATACATTTTACAGATGTACTCATGAACTGCTCACAGATATCACTGATCTAAAACTATGGTCTATTTTCATAGAAGTACTTATGTATAGTAAACATATACACAGAGGGTGGAAGGTGCAGGTTAGATAACAATAGTCAGGTTGATGACAACACTGCTACATGCACTCAGGATTAATGGACATCACTTGTTTGGGAGAGGGAATACTCACCAGACTCTTTGAGACCTTGTGTGGGTCACAGTAGTTCATGGGATCACTGCC
The DNA here is from genome assembly GCF_019279795.1 of Protopterus annectens. NCBI lineage: Eukaryota > Metazoa > Chordata > Ceratodontiformes > Protopteridae > Protopterus > Protopterus annectens. Next base: position 1,688,079,330 of record NC_056737.1, read on the forward strand.
ATTGGTGGGAAGAACTGCATAAAACAGCAATGTCGCAGGTGTATCAATGACATAATACTTTAGGCCTCAAAATAGGCCTGTAGCATTACAGAGGATGAGTTGGTAAGTGAAAGGGGCCACATCCTACTGCAAGCCTCATATGTGATAAGGTCTTAGTATTTCTGCATGGAGATGATGAGGGCATGGCCAGAATCCATGTATTCCATAGGGAGAGCAACCTAGTTAGTGTGCATATCACAGATACAGCACAGCAACTCCACATATAAAGATGATTGGGAGATCACAGATGCCATTGCATAAATTCACCATAGGTTTACCAGCTGTTCAGGAACAGATGAATACCAGCACAGGAATAAATATGCTTTATACGGGCTTGTTTCCATCTGACATTTGCATGTATTCCACTAGACCCTGCATGCTGCAAGGGTAGTCATATTCACTCTGTTATGCCTTGAACTGCATTCTCACAGGCCAGACCACTGCTATGACAAAACCTGTACAGGATGTGGCAAGGCATCATGTGGAGGTTAGCAGGACGTACTAATGATGACAACATACAGACTGAATCAAAGTCCCAGGACACATTGGTACTGTCTAATTCAATGATTGGTCTTTCATCAATTGTCCAAGATGAAAGTCTGGCCAGGCCCTCATCTGTCCTGGTGGTTGCACAGCATGGTTGCATGCCACCACTATCATGTTGGCCTCCCCTGTGCATGTCAGCACCACAACTGTTATTTCTAGAGCTGCATAGCCAGATGATCACACTGGATCTGAAGTGGGTATACCCAATATGTATCAGTCTACTAAGGGTTACGAGAAATATCTGCTTTCTCAGCTAACCACTGATATGTGAGTATGCTTAGTGATCAGACAACAGATGTGCAAGGCTATAATCAGAGCACAGTCTGCAGCTCTGTGTGCTGAAATGGAGATAATTGGTGTGCTGTCTGTCTTCCATGCATTATGTCTCTCTCTATAATGCCAATGCCTCTAGGAGGCAATTGAGTCCAAAAACAATACCACAGTAAGTCTATTAGGTCTATATTAACACATGTCACTGCCATGTCCATCTCCATGTGTGAGTATGGTGAGTGCCACCCTCACTGCCTTATATGGCAGTGTAATCCGTGGAAAGGGGCATGTGTGTACCTGGGGTTATCACCTTAGGATTTTATTATGGGTATCACAGTCAGCACCTTTGACAGTAAGGGTATCACTCTACACCTCATCACATTATGGGTTGCCATGGCACAAAGTCTTTGAGAACAAGACACCTCAATGGCAAATCCAGTACAGCTCATGTTTGACTTGTAGCATCACATTGGTGTTAGGGGGTGCCTTTACTCCCACCACATCATGTCACCACAGTGAATCTATGGCATGGTCATGTACTAGTTCTTCCACAAGGTCCATAGAGGTAATTGTCTATGACACAGATATCCTCCTCTATAAGAGCCATATCTCTATCTCCTCTGACCCGTACACATCTCATAAGTTATATATATCAGATATGTACAGGCAGTATAACCAGGATTTCAGCAGGCCAATCACTCACTGTACAATGTTCATGGTGCCCATGGACACTGTTGTATTGCATTTCAGCTATACTGCTTAGTATCCCCTATGGGCATCATTAACCAGTATCCACAGGGTATCCTACATCACCTGAAAGGCAGTACAGACATTGGGCTGAAGAGTTGTTTCATCGATGTGCAGAAAAGACTGTACAGCTGTTCAGAAATCATCTGATTGAATTGCATAAGCTTTTCCTTAGCAAGACTGATGTACAGCTTGAAGTGGGAAATTTGATCTTACTCCATTGTAATGTAATCGCGGAGCTGGTATGTATATTTAGCAGGGGGTGTGGAGTCTATGGTGTTGCAATCCCTGCAATTTTTTTTTTTTTTTCTTTTCTTTATGTTTTGTGAATCGATTATTTGAGTTTGACCCTTTGTGGTTTGGTGTTATGACATTTAGCTGAAATGCCATATCCCTCCTGATAGACAATAGAGAACATAAAAGGAGGGGAAGATATGGTTGCATCTTGCATGAGGATACAGATACATGGAACATCCAGTGTGCTTGCACCTATCAAGTAAGGGTCCCTGTGGAAGTTCACATAATGCTCAGTTTGTCACTTTCAAATTTCCGTGAAGCACAACAGGTCAGCTAGTGTGGTTATTTATGCCTTCAGAATAAAAATGGAAGTACAGAGAAGAGTGAGGGAAAACAGAGTGGTGAGCTGATTGGTTCATGCAAATCCTAAAGATATACTGTATTCAATGTATGCCTGAAGACCCACATAGTAAGCTAAGCCAAACTCTTCTTCTGCAGTTTGCCGAACCATTCTAAGATTTCTGTACATATTATAGGCATATATTCTTTTTGCTATTTCTGTAAATTCAGTATGGATGTGGTCCTTAGTGTCGACCATAAAGGAGGGGGAAAACAGATAGCATAAAATATTCCCATCAAATAATATAATTAAGATAAAATATCTAAGATAATTATCAAGGCAACTTTCTAGTTTTGACAGTGTTTCTTGAATATACATGTGAGTCTAAAAGTCATTAACATTTTCTAAATAGCAGACAGGAAATGATGGCTAACAATTTAACCAAAGTAAAGGGAATCATTTTTACAAAATATGTCTCAGGTTCACAAATGTCTGTCAAGAGTTGCAATGAAAGTTGAACATTTTCATATGAACATAGGGGAGTACTAGTCTAACAAACTAGCGCAACGTCGGGTAACGTTCGGCAACATTGGGCAATGTTGGGCAAAGTCAGGCAAAGTCGAGCAAAGTCATGTAAACACACTCACAACTGCTTTACTGTTCCTTAACCAGTCAGGTCTGCCCAGCAGGAAAATAAAAAGCAGTGACAGGGTTTGAACTCAGGATACTGTGCACTATAGTCTCAGTACTGAACCACTAAGCCATGACAGCATTTCACTGGCACAGACACAGCAGGACAATTGTAGACTAACGCAAACACAAACAAATGCTGTATCATGCCCTTTGAACGTCCTCACAGGCCTATGCAGACAGATAACAGCAGGCCAGGCAGTGTGATGTGGGTTGGGTAGGCTATGAAGTCACAAACTAATATAAGTGAATTGGAAGCTAAGATCTGTAGTACAGTAGTATGCCTCAAGCCAGTACAATAGGCAACATACAGACTGAAATGGAGTACCTGACATAGCAGTGCAGGCCTAGCGAATGTGTATAAGTGTCAGGTGAACCCCTCATCCTATGTACACCCACAGTAACAATCAGGTGTGCCTCCCGGGTAGAAATGTACAAATAATAGCTGTCCCCCCTGTATGAAGAAATGTTGATAAGTCTATGCAAAGTGACTCATGGAAGCCCTGCAGGCACAGCGTGCTTCTTGTCGATGTACAACAGAAAGGTGAGCCCTGAAGTAGAAACCAACTTGATTTTTCACACACATATAGTATATATGTCCATACTGGGCATGCTCACACACTTAAACAAATTTAGCAAATTTCAGTCAGCAACATACTGAAAGGTCATACTGGGAGTGCTCACACACGTAAATAAACAAAGCAAATGTCAGGCAACAACATACTGAAAGGTCATACTGGGCATGCTCACACACAAATAAACAAAGCAAATTTCAGGCAACAACATATTGAAAGGTCATACTGAGCATGCTCACACACTTAGGTCATGTCTGAGTACAGCAGTGGGCCACACATATCTGGCAGTTGCATATGTTTTACCCCAGGAACCTGTCACTATTCACCAATCCTGCCTTGTGCACACAGTTATATGAAAAAAGACGCAGCGCCGCTTAATCAGGTTTAAACTATTCCCGGCTCCACAAAGTCTGCTCTTCACTTTTTCCCTTAGAACTGTTCCAAATCTCAAAGTAAGCACTCTATTTTCCTTCTACAACCCAGTAGTAGCTAGGATAAGTGTCTTATAAGTAAGCACTAATAAACTAAAGCACTACACCCTCTTATACTCCCTTTAAGTACTTGGCTCCTTACTGGTCCTTTTTGATCAAGTCAAAAAGTAATTCCTTATACTATTCTGGCATGTCCAAAAGTCAGTTTCAGGTTTACTCTCCAGTCCAGCTGGTGAATATGGGAATCTTGAGGCAATGTTACAACTGCCTTATGTACACAGACCACCCTCTCCTCTTCCCAACAAGCTCAAATATATGTGAGAGATGCAACTATATAGCCAAACTGGAGGCTGAGCTCTCTCAACATAGTACTGGCACGGTCAGTCTGGAGGAGAAGGTAATCACACATACCACAAATCCAGTCTCACATAGACCTATAGCAACAGCAAACCAAACACATAAACACACAAAAACATACTCGGATGTTCTAAATAAAAATCTGTCCAAGCAACAGAGACCTCCAAAGCAGACATCCAAGCAACTGCTACCCCACAACAATACCCACGTATCACATAGTTCACAAAGTCAGTGTGCCACACAGTCACAGCCCTTGAGGCTAAACAACACACCTAATACACTTGTAATAGGTGACTCTATTGTCAGACACACTGACGTCCCTCTCACCAGGCTGAACAAGGAGAAGGTCACTGTAAGCTGCCTGTTGGGTGCCAGGATCCGCCACATAACACAAGCACTCAGGTTACTCCAAAGCAAGTACAAATATGACTCCGTCATTGTCCATGCTGGTGTGAATGACCTGAGACGTACCTCCCTGGATTACATGAAAAGAGACATAGAGGAGCTCTCTGATCATGTGGCCCAGGCCGGTATGACGCTGACCTTGAGTAGCATCTTACCCTCACCAAGAATGATATCACAGTATAAAGACAAAATGATCAATTTCAACAATTGGCTAAAGTATTGGTGTCACTCAAGGGGGATCCAGTGTCTGTCAGCCTGGGATGACATGCTTGACAAGCCACGTTGCTTCACTAGGGACGGCTTGCACCTGTCACCCCTGGGTTTTCGAATACTGGCTAAGGCTATTGCCACCCACATAGTGCCTTTTTTAGGCAAGGCTCAAAAGTCAAACCCACCTCCTTAGACAACACAAGGAAAAAAAACTAAGGGTAATGCTGCTCAATGCCAGAAGTCTAAACCTCAAGATGCACACACTTGAGGCTCTCCTCATTATGGAGAATATCGATATCTGTGCAGTAACAGAAACCTGGTTCAAGGATCCCGAGAGCACCCCAACACTAGCAGGCTATACTTCATACCATGCTTTTCGGCCTCAAAACTTGGACCGAACCACAAGAGGAGGGGGAGTATCCATATTCATCAAAGATACCCATACCTCCAGGCTAGTGGCACTGCACGAAGCATCTGAGACTGTCCATGTGCAACTAACAGTGGGCAAAACAGCCTTCCAGTTTGTAGCCTGCTACAGACCACCCTCCCAAACTCAGAAACCCCACTCAGCTTTCCTGAAGACACTGGAGAATATGAAGGTCTCTCCAAACACCATTATATTGGGTGACTTTAACTACTCAAACATATACTGGGAGCACTACTCAAGCCCCAACACCCTAGCCCAACGGTTCCTAGAATTTATAAACTCAAATGCTATGGAACAACTGGTCACCACTCCCACAAGAGGGGAAAACATATTGGACCTGATCATCACCAACATGGGGACTCTATGTTCCATACCAGAGGTATACCCCTCATTGGTAAGATCTGACCATAAATTAATCAATATGGACATCCATATCCCGTCCCCACCCCCAGCAAAGGAAACCACGGTCAAAAACTTCTCAAAAGCAAACTTCCCACTTCTCAAAACCGAGGTGGAATCATTCAAAGCCCCAGGGCCAGTGGAAAATATAGCCCAAACCGCAGAATCCTTTACAAACGCATTCTATGGATACCTACAGGAATGCATGGATCATGCTATCCCAAATAAAACCAAGACACACTCCTCCAATGGCAGGAGACCTGTCTGGTGGACCCCAGCCATAAATAAGCTGTACAACAGGGGTTGGGAGGGTGGCCTAATGGTTAAGGTGTTTGCCTTACAAACACAAGGTGCAGGGTTTGAGTCTCACAAGGGATAATTGGCTAGGCTTAAAATGGCCCACAAGGGCAGTTAGCTTAGTACTAATCTATGAATCTATGGAAGCTACTACATGATAGAGCAAAATCCCTGAAAGGGAAGGCAACTCTGATCAGTACTAGCAGGAAACTACGATCCCTCATAAAATCATCTAAGGCTAGCTTCAAAAGAAAAATTGCACAAGACGCTAAAGATAATCACAAGGCTTTCTTTAGTTATGTCAGAAACCTGGGTGGAAACTCCCAGATATGCTCTGAGTTAGTGCAAAATGACAAAAAATACACTGAACCACAGACATTGCCGACATCCTGGCAGACAGGTTCAGTGCAAACTCCCCCCCCCCCCAAATGAGCAAATGGCTATCCCAACAGAGTGTAGCTTCCCTGACATCACAGATGCACAGGTGAGAGCTGCCCTCTCCAAAGCAAAAAACACAGCATCAATGGGACCGGACGGTGTCCTGGGCTGCGTTTTACATGAGCTCCAAGAATAACTGAACGATCACTTAAAACCACTGTTCAGTCTCAGCCTTACAACAGGATATGTACCCAAAGAATGGTGTACAGCAACAGTGGTCCCACTCCATAAAGGTGGTGCCACAACAGACCCCGGAAACTATCTCCCTATAAGCCTAACTAGCCTGGTCTGCAAAGCTATGAAGCGTATCATCATGGAACTCATAAACAAAGACATTGGGAACCTCCAAACACTAGATCCTACTCAATTCGGCTTTGTTAAGGGCAGATCTTGCCTCTTGAACCTGGTCAATTTCTTTGAAACATTCACCAAGGCCATAGACGAAGGGAAGGTAGTCCACACAGCCTACCTTGACCTTGCAAAAGCCTTCAACACAATACCCCACTCGGGCATCATAAATAAGCTCACCAGCTTAAATATCAACCCCTATGTCACAAGATGGGTTGCAAACTGGCTTAGGGATAGAACCCACATGGTCAGAATTGCAGGTGCTGTGTCAGACTCTAAACCAGTTACAAGTGGCATCCCACAAGGCTCAGTCCTGGGACTTCTCTTGTTCGGTATATATTTCTCTGAGGTACAGGCTAACACAGGAGGACTATGGCTGACAAAGTTTGCAGATGACTGCAAACTGGGGGCCATAATCGACTCGCCGGCTGACACAAGCATCCACCAAAAAGGTCTCACAGAGACGGATAACTGGTGCCAGAGCCATGGCCTAAAGCTAAATGCCAAAAAGTGCATAGTCATCCCCTTTGGGAAAAACAAAGTGCTCACAAATTACCACATAGGTGGTAATCCATTAAGTACGGAAGAAGTAATTAGAGATTTGGGACCCAAGTAGATTGCAATCTCTCCTTTGATAATCACATTGCCAAAGTGGTTAGAAAGACATTCTATATAGCCCACCTTATCACGAAGGGGTTCACATCTAGATCAAGAGAGGTCATTGTGGCCCTCTACTCATCACTCATCAGGCCCATAATTGAATACAATGCCCCATTTGGGATGTACCTTACCCGACACCTGCTACAACTAGAAAGACCCCAAAAGTACCTCACCAAGAGGATCAAGAGACTCAAACAGATGCCCTACGCAGTTAGGCTAAAGAAACTCCAGCTCTACTCAGTTGCTTACTGCCTACTCAGAGGCGATCTGTGCCTGATGTATAAAGCCATGTCCAACCCAGAATTAATGGGCATGCTCCACCTCAAGAAATCCAAATACATCAGAACTACACGCTCCAGTGACTTAAACCTCAGCACAGAAATAAATAGAACATGCTGGAGGGACAGATTCATATCCCAGAGGCTCCCCTCACTCTGGAACAAAATCCCAATCCATGTCAGACAGAGCCCCTCAATGACCCTCTTCAAGAAGAATCTTGACGTTTGGATGGGAGATCGTAAATTTACCCCTGGGATCTCTTCTTTGTCACTGCTAGACAGAGGCATGATAAACTAACCTTAAATGGGCTATCTTCTGTGACCTACTATACAGAGGCACAGTCAACTAATCTAAGAAGGGTGGCAAAAGCCAAACACACTCTGGCTAGGCTTGTAAATGCCCTAGGGCAGATAGCCTAGTATCAACCTATAATCGACCTATCAACCTATGAACCTATGAACCTATATAATATATTGGAACCCTGTCATAATCAAACTATGTACCACAAGCACTTAAGTTGTTCATAGAAATTGAAAAAGCAAAGAAGATCAATAAACCTGCAATCAGTATCATGAATAAACAATGTTCGCTCCAAACATTATCCAATCCATGTTCTGGCAAAATAATCTGTGAAGGAGTCCATAGAGAACCATGACGCTTCCTTCCGCTATGTCATAAATAGCAATGTGCACTCATATATGTCCTGAGTCAGTGCAAACTGTAAATGACTGACATTGCCAACATCCTGTCAGACAGGCTCATACATACATACCCCCCTCTCACTGACAAAAGGCCCTATCATCATACCTGGAGATTGTGAAAGCACAGATATCACATATAGAATGGGTAAACAGCTCCTTCCAAACCTGAAAACACGGCGTCTATGGGATTACATTGTTTCCCTAGCTGTATCATAAGTGAACTCCAGAACAAACAAACCCTGCACCTGAACAGTCTGTTGTGCCTCACCCTCTGTACTGGATATGAAACTGTTGAATGTGTTACAGCAATGTTTGGCACACTCCACAAGTGTTGGTGCACAACAGACCATGGGAACTATTGTCTTATAAGCCTATTAAGCCTGATCTGCAAGGCCATGGAGTCCATCATGATGGAACTCATAAACAGAGCTATTGGGAGCCTACAAACACCCAACCCTACCAATTTTGGTTTGGTCAGGGGCAGATAATGGTTCACAAACCTGCTAGACTGTTTTCAAGGCAGTCATCTAGGACATACATCAATGAAATGAGCAACACACATCCCACATTGACCTTGAAAAGCCCTTTTCCAACATCCCAGACACATGTCGTATCCACAAAATCAACAACCTGTGCATAAATATGTATGTCATCTGATGGATTGCCAACTGGGGCACAGATAGATCCCACAAGGTAAGAATTGTGGTCTCCTGTTCAAGCTGGTAACAACTGCTGTCCCCCATGGCTCAGTCCTGGGACCCCTCCTGTCTGGTGTATACTTTTCAGAAATACAGTCAAGCACACGAGGGCTATGTTTAGCAAAGTTTGTGGATGACTGCAAAAAAGTTGTCATAGTCGATGTTTGGGACAACAGAGACATCCCTAAAAAGGGTCTCAGTCAAACAGATGTGGTGTCAAAATTATGACCTCGAGCTACAGTCATACAAATACCACATAGGTGCCAACACCCTAAATATGGAGGTGATAATAAGGGATCTACGGACACATGTAGATAGTCATCTCTGCTTCCAGAAACACATTCACAAACTGATCAGACAATCAAGCTATGTGTTCCCACAAACTGCCAAGGTCTTTGCATGTAGGTCAAAGGAGGTTCCCTCTACTCATCAGTCATCAGACCCATCAGAGAGTACCACAACACACTTGCGATGAATCTGACTAGGCACCTGCAGCAGCTGGAAAGACCACTGAAGTACCTCAACAAGAGGATTACTGGCCTCAAACAGTTGCCCCATGCAACAAGACTGAATTTAACTCAATCTGTACTCTCTTGCATACTGTCTACTCAGGAGATCTCTGCCCAACAGACAGGTCCATGTCATGGCAACACTCAGATCTGCTCTGAGTTACAGCTCAATGGCACTAAATATACAGACCCAACTGATATTGCCAACATCCTGGCAGATAGGATCAGTGCTAACTTTACTCCCCTCCCACCCATGAAAGAGCACATCTCTATAATGGAAGACTGCAAAGTTGCTGTCATCATGGCTGCACAGGTAAAAAACACTCTCCAAAGCCAGTATCACAGCATCCATGGGACCAGATAACTTCCCAGGCTGTGTTCTACACAAACTACAGAACGAACAGGCACCACACCAATGTACCATGTTCAGTCATAGCCTCACCTCAGGCTTTGTGCCTGCTGAATGGTGCACAGCGACAGTTATCCCACTACACAAGGGTGGAGACACCATGGACCCCAGGAACTAGCGCCCCATTAGCCTGATGAGCCTGCTCTGCAAGGCCATGGAATGTATCATCATACAACTTACAAAAAAAGACATTGGTAATCTCCAAACTCTGGACCACAACCATGTTAGGTTTGTAAAATGCAGATCATGTCTCCTAAACGTGATAGACGACATTGAAGCAGTCACCAGAACTGTAGACAAGGGTAAGGTGGTTCGCACAGCCTATGTAGATCTTGCCATGGCTTTCAACACCATCCCCCACTCTGGAATTATAGATAAACCCACTAAACTAGCTATAAATTGCTATGTCACAAGATGGGTTGCCAACTGGCTCACTGACAGAACACACACTGTGAAAATAGCAGACTCCAAGTATGACTTTGGACCAGTGATGAGTGCAGTACCACAGGGTTCATTCCTGAGTCCTGTCCTGTTTTGTATCTACATCCCTAAAGTAAACTTTAACATGGAAGGTCTGTGGATAATGAAGTTTCCAGATGACTGCAAACTAGGATCCATAATTGTAAATACTAAAGATGTGGACATCCTACAAAAGGGCCTCGCTGAGACAGATGCCTGGTGTCAAAAGCCTTGGCCTCAAGATCAATACCAATAAGTGCATTGTCATCCCCTTTGGTAAAAACTCTGTAGCCATGAACTACAACATAGGCGGTAGTATACTTAACACTGAAAGTGTGATAAGAGACCTTGGGTCACAGGTGGACAGTGGACACACCTGTGATAATCACATCCCCACAGTAGTCAGGAAATCCTTCTACATGGCACACCTCATCACAAAAGGTGTCTCATGCAGAATAGAAGAGGACATCGTTCCCCTCTACTCATCACTCACTAGATCCATAATAGAGTACAATGCCCCTTTTGCTATGTACCTCACAAGACATCTACAACAACTGGAAAGCCTGCAGAAATACCTCACAAAGAGCATTAGCAGCCTGAAATACATGGCATACACAGACCATCTCAAAATGCTCCAGCTGTACTCTCTCACATATCGCCTACTCAGAGGTGATCTCTGTCTAACATACAAAGCTATGTCAAACACAGAGCTGTTGGACATGCTCCATGTAAAACACTTACAATCCCTCTGATCTTTGGCCCCAAAACACAGAGTGAAATACAAAAGGAAGGGGTGTATCCATTTACCTTATGGATACCCACACCTTCAGGTTAGTGGCACAGCATGAGGCCTTGGAGACCATGCAAGTGCAACTAACATTGGGCAAAGCTGCTTATCAGATTATAGCCTGCTACAGATCACTTACCTAGTGTCAGGAACCTCACTCAGTATTCCTGAGAACAGTGGAAAATGTAAAGGTCCTATCAAACACCATTATATGAGGAGATTACAACTACCCAAACATTGAGTGGGAGAATTACTCATGTACAACATCCTTTGCCCAATATTTCCTAGAGTTTAAAAACTCAAACGCCCTGGAACAGCTGGTCACCACCCCCACTAGAGGTGGCAACATACTGGACCTGATCATCACCAACATGGGGTTCCAGTGTTCCACAACAGAGATAAACCCCTCGCTGGTAATATCAGATCATAAAGTAATCACATTGGACATCCACATTCCACCCCCCCCCAGTCAAGGAAACCACTGTGAAGACATTTTCAAAAGCAAACTGCACACTTCCCAAGACCAATGTGGAAAGGTCCAAAGTCCCCTTGCAATAGGATAATGCTATACAATCTGCCGAATCATTTACAAGTGCATTCTATGAGCATCTACAGGGATGCATTGATCGAGACATCCCAAATAAAACCAAGATGCACTCCTCCAAAAATAAGAAACCAATCTGGTGGTCGTCGCCCATAAATAAGCTATACAACAGAAGGAGGAAGCGAACACATGATAGAGCAAACTTCATGAAAGGAAAGGTATCACTGATTGTTATTATGAAGGAAGAAACAATGATCACTCATAAAATAATCCAAGGCCATTTCCTAAGGACAAATTGGCAAGGAATGTAAGAATAACAACCACAAAGCCTTCATTAGCTATACCAAACATTTAGGTGGCAACTCTCAGATATGCTGTCAGCTACTGAAAAATGGCAAAAAATACACTGAACCAACTTACATTGCCCACATCCTGGGGGACAAGTTCAGTGCAAACTCCCCCCCCCCATCACCCCCAAAAGGGCCTGTGTCCATCCCAGAAGAATACAGAGCCCAAGACTTCATGGACATGCAGGTAAAAACAGCCCTCTCCAAAGCTAAGAACACAGCATCAATGGGACTGGATGGTGTCCCAGGCAGCGACTTACACCAGCCCCAAAAGGAACTACACCCTCACCTACATTCACTGTCCAGACTCAACCTTACCACAGGCTATGTACCCAAAGAATGGCATACAGCAACAGTCATCCAGCTCCACAAAGGGGGTGCCACAACAGAACCAGGAAACCATTGACCTATAGGCCTACTCAGCCTGGTCTGCAAAGCTATGGAGCAAATTATCATGGAACCCATAAACAGAGACATTGAGGACCTCCAGACACTGGACTCTACCCAACTTGGCTTTGTTAAAGGCAATCCTGCCTCCTAAACCTAGTTGACTTATTTGAAACAGTTACCAATGACATAGATGGAGGTGAAAGTAGTCCACACAGCCCACCTGGACCTCACTAAGGCCTTTCGACACCATTTCACACTCTGGCATCATAGACAAGCTTACCAGCTTGAACATTAACAGCTATGTCACAGGATGGGTGGCCAACTGGCTCACAGATCAAACACACATGTTCAGAGTTGTGGGTGCCATGTCCGACTCTAAACCAGTCACAAATGGCATCCCACAGGTCTTGGTCCTGGGACCCCACCTGTTCAGTAGATACTGCTCAGAGGTACAGGCAAGCATGGGAGGAGTATGGCTGAACAATTTTGCAGATGACTGCTAACTGTGGTCCATAATCGACTCTACGGCTGACACAGACATCCTCCAGAAGGGTCTTACAGAGACAGATACCTGGTGTCAAAACAATGCCCTCAAGCAGAATGCCAAAGAATGCATAGTCATGCCCTTTGGATAAAACAAAGTGCACACAAATTACCACATAGGTGGTAATCCAGTATGTACGGAGAAAGTAATTATGGCCCTGGGGACCCAGGTAGATAGTAAACTCTCCTTTGATGATCACATTGCCAAAGTGTTTAGAAATTCCTTCTATGTAGCCCACCTAATGTAACCCACTTTGTCTAGTCTGATGATGTCACCATCCAACAAATATACCTGTGGAAAAGAGAGCTCCCAGTAATGGGTATAGCACTTTGTGTAAATGTACTGCTCTTGTATCATAAAGTATTTAAGTCGGGGTTTGAATCCTACACTTGACAACTGTATGAGAGTGTGTGTATCTCCTTGTAGGGGAGCAACCTTTTTGGAGACTACTACAACACCTTAAAAGTGGTATACTTATCTTTGTTAAGTCTGATGATGTCACCATCCTACAAATATACCTGTGGAAAAGAGAGCTCCCAGTAATGTGTCTAGTGCGTTGTGTTAATGCATACTACTCTAGTATCCTAAAGTAGTTAGGTAGGGGTTTGAATCCTGCACTTGGTGAGTGTGTGTGTGTGCTTTATGTGTGTGACACAGTTGGTCAATGTGTCCTGGGTTTTGCTTTTACTACTGTATGACATATCACAATGACAACAGTATGTGCATTGCACGTCAGGTAGCTGTGTGGCAAATACATATACGTACATGTGAACTCAATTATTTCATAGGTGGGAACCCTGCTTTCTCCATGAACACATCTGTTATCTTTGCCAGAGTGTGCTGCCACTTTCCAGACCTTATGTCACATCTGTATGCTTGTGACAAGCCCAGCCACTGCAATGATCCCTGGCCTAGGTCATCCATGTCATACACACTCATTATGGTTTCTATTTAATAGTGTGAGTGAGGGTTTATGCCTGAGGTATATTTCAGACCTGTTCAAATGCAGCAAAGTGTGTCAATGATGGATATTCATTATAGGTGTACAACAACCTTTGTGGATATGCATGCAGACCCCTTATGGCTTATGTGATTCACCGAGGGATTTCAAAATACCTTTGGAAATGAGATTACCAAAGGAGAGATGACGTAACATTTGGCTGTATGTACACATCGGTACCTGTTCAACATGTTGGGGGCTACTACCTATGTGGTACTGTGGGGATACTATGTTTTGTAAAAGTGGATGACTATGCTTTAGTTGTCTTATAGCTTTACAGCATGGGTTTGACAACAGGTATCTGTCTGTATGATACCCTTGTGGAGGATGTGTGTGTCATCTGGAGAATGCATTATAGGCCACAGTATGCATTTCCAGACATGGAAGGACATATCCCTACTGTGATTGCTTGTACCTAATAGAGCTATATGCCAAACAGGAGTGGTCCCAGGAATGGGTGCAGGTGAATACCACTGGTTACTGGCATAGTATAGTATGTGAAGGATCCAAATGTTACTGTGTGTCCTACATCTGTGTGTCAGTTGTCAAGACATCATCTAATGATTGTTTATAGTCAGGCTGTTGAGGTTATATATACTACCAGAATGCAAACCAATGACAGATAGTAACAGTACCACCCACAGCACAGTGTCAAACCATGTCATACACACATGTGTACCCAAGTTCCAAAATATGTGTAGTACAATGCATACTGGCCACCAATAGAAACTATGGAGTGTTAACACTGTGTAATACAGGGCATGTCACCCTGCCCATGTGTCCACTATGCACGTACATTCACAAATGACCACCTGCAAATCTGTGTTGCACACATCCCACATGTACTGTCCACTCTCTGACACATGCTGCCAATACTACACACATCAGCCAAGTGGCACGTGGGCAGACAATACACTACTGGAATTAACACTGGTGTAAACAATACTACATTGACAATCATAGCTTTAATGCATCATGCCTGCTCAGCTACACCTTCAGGGATATCATTACACTTTACTGCTGACAACATGCTAACATTGCTATACTGCTATAAAGTCACCCTGAGCATCAGCACCATGTTAGCCTGTTCCTGCATCAATGTTACAGATGACAGGAGGTGGCACAGGTTTCATCATATGCACAGGGTGTGTTGTTGGTTTGCCAGAGGCCTACATTGAGCCATACAATCAACATGTATGTGTGTGTGTGTGTGTGTGTGTGTGTGTGTGTGTGTGTGTGTGAGGGCCAAGAGTACTGGTATGGGCCAATGTTGATGTAATGTGTGCGGGTATGTGTTAGCCCTAGGTGTCTGGTTTATGTGTGTGTGTGTCTGCATGCACACAGTTCCACCATGTGGCTGCCATATACAGGGATTTGTGGGACAGCCACAGACTGTACCTGCTAGGCTTTACAGATCACCGTCTCTGGCCACGGATATGGTACCTGTTCCTGGCAGGGGTGCTACTGACAGTATCAGGTACTAAGCCAGACTGGATACTATCCTCAGAGGTAAACATATGTACATTAGACCCAGGTCCCTGCTGGGACTGGCCAGAGCCACATGCACGTGGTCTTCTAGGATGGTCTATGGACAGCCCACCCCCAACATTGCTGGGGCTGGTACTGGCACTATGGGAGCGGCTGTGACTTGAGGGATGTCCGCTACGACTGCCAGCTGATGATGTTGCTGGCATACATCCATGTTGATGTCTCAACCATCCCGCACTATCCTGACACATGGACATGACAGTGACCTCAGTGTAATTATGGATGGCACCTGCTAGGTCACAGATACTGTCATTTAAAGCAGTGTTATGTGCCCTCTGTGCCCTTAGTCCCTGTCTGGTATACCGTTCCATACGTGCCTGTGCCTCCATGACAGCCTGGAACATGCATGAGGTTGTAAGATCTGTGGCATGTCTGCCAGGGGCATGATGACCAGCAGTGCTCTGATGAGAACCCCTGGACATCTGCCTATGTGGTACCGTTCCAGACTTCTGGGTATGGCTGCTGTGTCCGGATGCATGTGCCATAGATACCACACTGTCCTGGCCATTGCTGACTGTACACTGTCCCTCAGCTAAGGGCATTGGTGATGATGGATGTATTGGCAGTATGACTGTGTGCATGGATGGGTTGGACACTTGTGTACTGTCGATTGGTGGCCCAATGACAGACCCTGGCAAACATGCCTGTGCCTCAACACACCTATCCTCATTATCACTATTTGTGTCAGTGACATCAGGTTCCCTGCTGCAGTGAACCAGCCCAACCTCAGCACCTGTGAGAGGAAGACAGGAAACACACTTTACAACCTGTACATGATGTCAGAACACATGCACACATGCACACATGAACTCACACACACACACACACACACACACACACACACACACACACACACACACACACACACACACACACACACCACCAGCATTCCAGAACATACTCAATAGTGGTTGATGGTGGGGTACAGTATCACAAGCCAAACAGTCATATCACACATGTAAGCATGCAGGACGTGTGTTGCTCAACAGCATGCAGTGCGAGTGTAGACAGTCCTTGCTAATAACAGTATACATGGCTTTGATGCATGTGTGTTGTTGTTCAGTGATTGGCCTCACCCTGGAATGCAATGTGTACATGTACACAACATTGCTGTGCAAGTATTACAAGCTCTTCAATGTGCTTTGCACCATCACTCACAGGTATACATATCATGGCTGGATGTGTATCTGTGTTTTACATAGATATCCATTACTGATTAGAGTGTCTGTGTCTTTAGCAGATAATTGTGGGCACAGGTTTAACTCATGCATGCTATGTATACACACAGGATGAGTGGTGTGTGTATACCTGATGGAATACCATTGCTCAACATAGCCATTGTACAGTAGTTATGGTGAGTGTAGAACATATTGTGGACATGCCAGTGCCAGCCATAACATGGCATGCGACAACACAACTGCAACATTAAACATCACACATACCCAATGTGTGTCATGTGACCTATACACTCAATAGCATTACAAGATATATACGTGTCACTTTGTGCAAATGGTGATTGCTATGCATGTTGTGTATAGGTGCATATGTTTGCACACACACAACATTGAAGTGTATAGAAATTAATGCTATCTGTAGTACTGTGGTTACTGTAACTGGATGGGGTGTAGTACCATGAGCCATCATCATGCAGCATCATGTGGTCACTCAAGGCTACTAATGTGTGCCAGACCGGCACCTATCATGCTATACCTGAACTGCAGTACCATGGCTACATTCACCATTTCACAGCCAGTTGTTACATGGGTTTGTAAGGTGCCCAATAGGGAGCACTGCCTAACATGAATGTGTTGTGTGTTGAAGAGTGTTGCACCACCCCATGATAAGCCTCTACCCCTCAGGTATATTATGTGTGCTGTGTGGATGACATTTCGGATACTGGAGTGTGACCTTACAGCGGGTGTCTGAATACTCCATGTGTAGCATATTAACATGTACTGCGTATGACAAAGTTGTGTATGTTGTGTGCATGTGTATCAACTCTGCCTATCCAATGTCCACTACAGTGTAGCCACAATTGTTTGGGATGCTCTGTGTATTGCATGTGTTTGAGGCAGCTACTCACATTACTGAGATGTGCATAGTCTCACAGCAAACATGCACAGCATGCATTATGCATAGGTGTGTTACATGTGTACATGGCCTACACCTCACCTATGACATGCAAATTTTATTTGCAATATTAAATGAAGAACACACTCACCAGCATAGATCTGCTGCCTTGCTGTCACACCAGAGGGACCTACAAGGATATGAGACAGTTTGTCAGTGGCAACAACTGTGGCATTGCTACTGTGGGTTTGCAATCTTACAGTAGTACAACGGTTGACAGTCACAGGCCTACAGATCATGTTCCAAATTATCAGTATTGCACAACACCAGGCTCTACATCTTCTAACTACACAGTACACATCTCACATATGCATGATCTACCAATAGAGGCAACAGTAGTCTACAGATATGCCATGTTACCTGCACACTCCATGTGAACTTGCTTGGTGGCTCCGGCCTCCATGATGATACATGTCTGCTGTTGTTGTTGTTGGCCAGGAGCCACCAGGCTCAGGAGCAGCTCCTCCACTCTGGTGAGGGGGGGGTGGATGGTAACCTGGTAACCCCACCACCTGTGGCAAGCTGTTGTCTACGGACATCAGACGCACGCTGCCGGACATGTCTAAGTAAATCACTGCAGTGATGGCGTACCTGCTGATATGTCTGGTTATGCATGCCTATGTCATTTACCCTACAGACAACATCTTGCCACAGTGCAGTCCGCTCATGCTAGTCCTGGCTGGTTCTTGAGAAAAGCAGTGTGTAGTGCTGAACCAGACTGGTTGTTATGCCATCATCCTCAGCAGGACTATAGGTTAGGTTGCGATGGTGGGCCATGAACCCTGGAAGACAATGAAATAATATGTGTGAGCAAGTCATGTGGCACACTTTACATTCTACAGTACAGATATCACTGAACTGCCATAAATAGCAACCTATTGTCTGTCAGAGGATACGCACTTTCAATACAATATATCAGTGCTCAACCCACAACTGCCTGACAGTGCCTGGCATGCTCTATATATTAAACCATGTTCTGCACAGCAACAAAGAGAAACCACTATATAAGACTATACAACAGTACATGGCACATTGTATGCGACACAATACACCACCTAGCCACAGGAGGTATATATCAAGCTAATGCATAAAGAAATATGTCATCCATTGCAATGATTGTAAAGTCCAGTTACAGTATTACCAGTATACCACACTAGTTGTTGATGGCAAACCCCTGCCTAAAATATGTGCACATTCATGAATATAGGTGGCATACTGCTGCACTAGACTATACATGTTGCTAGATACGCACTTATATCCTGTAACACACATATGACCGAGGGCATGTTACAGGCATACCCACACACACATCAGACATACATACAAGACACAAAGGTATGGCAACCCAGATGAGCTTTACTTGTGTACCATACAGTACTGTGTGTCAGTACTTACAAAATCTTATGCCTGAGGTATGTAATCTGTGAGGACTACAGGGAACACACAAAACAGTGGTTCCAAGCAATGTGGACATACACCATACTGTGCTGTTTAGGCCTACAGCTTCAGGTAGTACTACAGTTCATACAGGATTTGGATTCACCAGCAGTACCATTCAATAAGCATATATGTACTGCTTTAGCCTCCAATGGCACACCCCAGTTAACACCAAATGACTATGTCAGACCATATGCCATACTGCTTTTTCTGCCTAGCAATAGCATACACATCCTTTGCTGGGATCAGAGCTAGGACACAAAATACCATGACAGAAACAGCTTCCCACTAAGCTATCCCACATATACACAACTGTGACACATTCACCAACACATTCACCATCACACTCAGTCAACCTCACATATCAATTATTGCAACAAGTACATGTGGGTGTGTATTGGTTCATAGGTAGGTAATAGGCTATTGGCCCTAGGGCCTATAGAAGCCTAGCCAGATGGTACCCTGGCCTTTGACACCCAAGTAATTTTATTTCATGTGCCCCTGTCAAGCAGAGCCACAGAGGTGATTCCCGGGGTGTATTTCCTATCTCCCATCCAATCATCAAGATTATTCATGATGAGTGCTACTGAGGAGCTTTGTTTGCTATTGATAGGTAGTTTGTCCCAGAGTATGGGATGTCTCTGAGATAGGAATCTATGCCTTCAGCATGTTCTGTTTATTGAAGTGACAAGGTTTAGGTCCCTAGAGCATGTAGCTCGTAGGGATTGTGATCTGTTTATGTGGAGTATGTCCAACAGCTCTGGGTTTGACATAGCTTTGTATGTTAGGCAGCGGTCACCTCTGGGTAGGTGGTATGCGACACAGTCTAGCTGTGGTTTTGTGAGATGGCCTGCATAGGGCATCTGTTTGAGGCCAGTAATACTCTTTGTGAGGTATGTCTGTGGCCTTTCCAGTTGCTATAGATGTTTTGTGAGGTACATACCAAAAGGGGCATTGTACTCTATAATGGGTTTTGTGAGTGATGAGTAGAGGGGAACACTGACCTCTTTTTCCCTGGATGACACACCTTTTGTAATGAGGTGTGCCACGTAGACAGATTACATGACTAGTGTGGCACTGTGATTATCAAAGGGGAGACTACTGTCCACCTGTGTCCCATGGTCTCTTATCACACTTTCGGTGTTAAGTCAACTACCACCTATGTGGTAGCTCATGGGTACAGAGTTTTTACCAAATGGGATGCCAATGCATTTTCGACATTGAGCTTGAGGCCATGGCTTTGTCACCAGGCATCTGTCGCAGTAAATATGACTCTGTCTCTCTCTCTCTCTCTATATATATATATATATATATATATATATATATATATATATATACACACATACATATAAACATCTATTGGTGTACATATAGATATACATATAGGCACATATGCAGTCCACCTTTCATGATGGGAATATCAATTATGCGAAGGATGTGAGGTATACAGTTATGTAATAATATTGCACAGTCTTGTGCAAAATGTATTGAAGGTGTTCTCAGCCCTTGTAGCTTTAGCAGGCCTCACTGGCTGCAACACTGCAAACCTAACAAATCACACCCACAGTGTTTAACCACCACATGTCATATACCAGCACTGTATGCTGTCTTGTTTGCCACACACTACAACCTACATACAAATATGCACATAACAACCTTCACCAACATATATATGACCACCCTTCACAAACATTTGCAGTATGTCCCTTGCTCTATGCACATGTACAGATGCTAATATATCTGACACAGATATATCTCTCCATATGTGTGTGCCATACACACACAAGGTCCACACTGTTGTAAGTCCCTGGACCTCACGGCTGACCTGTGGGGCCTTGCTGCAACATGAACAGGTGTCACATGTGAGCACACAGTAATATTAGAGGGTGTATATATAGCTGCAAATGCTAGATTAGCATACTAGCCTGGTACAGCAGTTGCCAATGCTAAGCTACACGTTAATATGACTATCATGCATGTGTTACTCTGTCACATCCATGTTTATATAGCTGTATGCGCTACTCCCCCAAACAGCCATTGTCCACACTACTGTACAGAACACAGATAACATGGATCAGATGTTTGACATTTAATGCTGAGCTACATATGTCACAGCTATGTCCCACTACACACAGCTACACACTGATTTGTCCATGGCAGTAGTGATGCAGGGCATCTGTGCATAGATACGTACTGCTGCCACAAATGGATGTTTCAAAGTATGTAGAGCACTCTTCAAAAACATCTACTACATGCCAGTAAAAACATATCTGTTACATATCTTTCCTTTGTATGTGTTGGTAGTATTACGTTCTGTGTGTCTTTGGCTTTTTTTTTCTGTTGATGTGGGTGTGTGTCTCTCTCTCTCTCTCTCAATATCTGCAATGGAATGATTGCGTGTGTGTGCAGCAAGTACAGCCTGCTTTTATAGGTATCTGCACATGTGCATGTGATGGCCTCTGCACCAATTGGTGGCCACCATTTGGTAATTGCATGCAGCCTGCTGTGTGGTAATTGCAGTACTCACTGTCATAGCAACCTAATGCTATAAATTGCTATGTAAGGTAGGTGTAGCCCTTTCAGCTTTCCAAAGTGGGGCCCATGCTTGTTTGCTGTGAACACCGTTGTTTAAGTCAGAAAGTTGGTATAGTTCTTATATCTGAAGCTAAGGGTGTAGCCAGTGATTTAAATGTTGTACTCAGACCTGAATGTTGCTACTTCCAGTACACAGTTGTCAGTGTAGAATTGTACTCACCCCTACAAATCCTAACACAAGATACATGGGAGTATGTAGTTTCTTTTCTACTTATGCAATTAACTGCCATACAAAAGTAGTTATTGAGATGTATTCATTTGGCACATGAACTGTTTGTGAACTGCTATACTGTGAATATTAATGCACTCACGTCTGCACAGTTTGTGCTTTTGTATTGTTGACATTAGCACAGGATGTTCAAGAAATCTGGACAATTCCAGTACTGAGTATGCCTACCTACATCCTTGGTAGACCCTGAACACACAGGTATATTGTACATTTGGGTGGAGATGCAGACATACAGAGAGCATTATGTATTATTGTGTGAATGTTATCTTGCTGGACTTAAAGGGTTGCTGTGTACCTGTTAGTTTAGCAAGGCAAGTAGTCTGTCTGCATAGCTCCCAACTGTGGACCTATCCAGATGGTAGCCAGACGTTAGGCTGTTATCCTCTGTCTGTGCAATGCACAGGTCTTTTCAGCACTGGTACAATGGCATTCTTACAGCTGTTTGCTACCAGTACATGGCTACATCCTTTGGTATTTCAGTGTTGTACTCCTACATAAGGGTATGCTTGTGGAACTCCTTCCAAAGCTATTTGCAAAGTGTGTAACATTAGAAAAGCTGATATGCCTGTGTGTTTCTGCCTCAGCCAGGCCTCTGAAACACTCAGGTACATATTTGAACAGAGTGAGGTAAAGGTAGGTAAAAGTGAGGTACACCTTCAAAATATTAGAGACAGTAAGTGGAGACTTCAGGAGAACCAGTGCATATGGATACTACACTTTTTCTGAAGTACAGGTGGTGTCTAACTCCTACATATTGTCATTATTCATTAGGTGTAATACCCCACCCTTCTGCCTAATGTCAGTACTTTTCAGGGGATTCAGAGGGACACAGCTAACATATGTTTCAAAATCAGGGACATCCCTGAAATGTAGTCACAGTTGGGATGTATGTCCTCTGCCCTAATCAGATATGCCACTGTTTGTCCTGCTATGATACTGTGTGGGGGTTATAAAGTGCTGCTGTAACATCATTTACTGCTAGAATGGCTGGTTCTCTTATCACAGTCATGTAATGCAATTCCACAACAACTGCTGTAAAGTTCCACAGAACAGGTTTTGTGTTATGGCATTCCTATTTTTCCTTTACATTCACTCATTTTGATGCATGATATATCTATTTCAGGAACAACTTGCTGTATATCTACTGTGGCTTAGTGGTACTTCATGCAATCTAGTGTGTCTGAGGTCCGGGGTTCGAGACTGACAGTGGTGTTTTATTTTGCTGCTGAGTAGAACAAGGGCCCTCATATGCAGAGTGACTAAGGCACTTTTAAGCAGTTGTAGCAGGTTTGTGCGGGTTTGCGCAAAGCTTAGCAATGCTTAGCTAACCGTACACAAGCGCACACTTGCGCAAACCCGCTAACTACTGCTTAAAAGTGCTTATTCCCGCTAACCCTCGTGCTCATTTCTTTAAAAGAAAAGAAAATGGGGAGACAGGACAGTGGTGAAAAAGGGGCACAAAGAGGGAAAGACAGTAGGGAAAACAGCTCGGGATGGGCAGGACGGGTGTAGGGAAGGACCATAGCTGCCCATTTATTTTACAGCAACAGCTGTGCATATGCAATAATTCCAGAGGGAAATATGAAACCTTCCACCCCTAAGACAGGGGCGAGGACAACAAAGTATGTTGTACTGCCAATTAAATTACATTTTATATGTCCAGCAGACATGTGTGCAAAATGGGCAGCTATGTATGGAGCGTAATCTTTTTTTGGGGCAGATTGCCATTTTTTTTTCTTTTTCAGGTGAGAGTGGAATGTGGGTTAGGGGATGTAGGTGTATTTGGGGAGGTAGGTTGGGGAGGTAAACAGACAGGACAAACAAGATGCATACAGGGGTGGAATATGACACATGTGGGGGGTGAACAACATTGACAGGGAAGGATGTTTGGAAACCGCAAGCCCATGAGCCCACAGATGGCGACAGTGGAACTGAGATCCCCACCCATGGGCAGTCACCACTGCACCTTCACAGACCAGAAGATGGCTGTGCTGTGGGCTGCGTAGGAGGGGCAGGCTCACCCGTGAGTCGTGCCACTCGTGCCTCTAGCTGGCATAGAGGATCAGTGACAGAATGGTGGATCTCCCTATGCACCACAGCCCAGACCGTTCAGAGGGTGAGAGGAGGCCCTCCTCCACCCACACTTGCATGGGGGGGATGAGCCCCATTCCCTGCAGCGCTTCCACCCGAAGATGGCACAGGCCCAATGGAGGAGGAGGTCCCGGGCTGGGCACCAGACCTGCTGCTGCCAGGTGCCATCGCCAGCTGAGGTGGGACAGGTGGGTCCGCTGGGACCGGCCTTCCCATATGTTCTATGTTTAGGAGGATTTAATGACAATATGGGTTGGTAACAGCCAACAGCATTCCAAATTAGTTGTAACAGCATGCAGTAGTATTCCCATTAACCCAACACACCAGAGTTCCAACAGTTGAACAGCAAGCATAACACATGCATATATAGAACAACAGTGGACATTCCGACAGCATGCAGGATTAATTGGTGGCAACGGGACACCAAGATTGTAGTATCTGAACAGGGCACATGCATCGAAGTAAATGCAGATATTTATAAACTAATAGGACATATGTCCCAACAAATATTTTGAGATTAGACATACCCATTGAGGTGTGGAATTGCATTGTTTATGCACATACAGTAGGGTGCAAAAGATACCTCCATTAAGAACTTATATATACTTATAGTTTACACTACATTCCTATTGACTGCAGGTATATATCCCCTACATGTATTATTACACTAGGCAATGTCAGTTAAATTGTGAAATGGGTTTTGCTACTTCTTTATATACCTGACCTGTATCTGACATACAAACTGTCCAGGATGCAGATGTTACTGCTAGGTATTTATATATTATATTTATATTTATATATCTACATATCTAAATGTGTTCAGGTGACATTATCAGTTATATTTTAACAGCCCCCTACATTTCTAGCAGCACAGTGACATTTCTGGCGAACACAATAACAAGCTACTCTTGTGCCAGATTAACCTGTACATGCTGGCCATGAACCAACAGTTGAGGACTGTATATATATATATATATATGCTTAACAGCTACTGGAACTCCCTTCATCCTCTTTATATGGGCCTACCCAAGTGTGGGTTGACAGTGCTTAACACAACAGTACTGTTTCTATAATGCAAGAGTACAACAACATATCGAAGAAAGTGACACGGACACACTCCAGGAATTATACCTTTATTAATTACATAACGCACTTTTCTAGAGGCTCTCTCATTTATTTGATATAACAGTGCATGCAGAAGACTTATTCAAGACGTATTATACCTTTATTAATGGGTTACAACACTCTTTTTTGGGCTCTCTCACTTATTTTATATAACAGTACATGCAGAGAAGTTATTCAAGACTTGTTATACCTTTATTATTGGGCTACAACACTTTTTTTCAGGCTCTCTCACTTATTTTATATAACAATACATGCAGAATAATTACTAACCTGCCTGGTGGTGCAGCCTTAGCAGCCTATCTACATAGGCTTGCTGATTCGCAGCACGGACACCTGCAGCTGTGAAGTAAATGAAGTGATATTGAGACATACCTATCCATAATATAAACTACAATAGCAATTCTTACATACTTCATTCCATGGCTACCTACTCAGTAGTGGGGCATTTTCCATCCCACGGGCCTCCTGTATCCACTGGTTCAGTCAGTCCTCCTTGTGTCTCTTCAGGTCTGAGTAGTGGTATCTGACCTGCTCACCAGTCCGAGGGAAGCCTGTGGCACTGGTGAGATCATGAGCTAGACGATTCCAGGCTTCTGCTTTGTATTGGGTGCATTGGAACAGGCCCTGCATGAGTCTCTCCTCATGATTATGGAGGAGGAGCCAAACCATTACTTTTGACTCCTCAGTGCCCTAAGGTTGCCCTCAAAATTGGGAGCCCTCTCCAACACTGGCCATGCTGACTGCAGATGGGAGCTACAACCAGTTATGGCAAGTATTCCTGCCTATGGAGCTTAAATATGCCTCATTTCCCGCACTTATCTGTGATTGGCCGGTTTTGAGGAAACTCAGCTGAAAGCACACCTGCTTAGCAATGGGTAAACTTCTATTGATATGTATGTGTGTGTTGAAAGTGCATGCATATGAAAAGCTGTCATGGCTTAGTGGTTCAGTACTGTGGTTATGGTGCACAGTATCCCGGGTTCGAGGCCTGTCATTGCCTTTTGTTTTACTACTGACCAGACAGGCTAGGAGGTGTGGCTGTGTTTAGCCGACTTTGCTCAACTTTACCCAATGTTGCTCTACGTTGTTCGACGTTACCTGACATTGCCCGGCATTGCGCTAGTTAGCGCTGTGCACTGCTACACGCAAACATGTTCTGTTTGCGCTAGTTGGTGCGATGCACAGCTCCGCGCAAAGCTATTGTGCTAGTTAAAGCAGTACTAAGCTATGAGCAGTTATATTGAAATGTGCTTAATACTGATAAACTTTGCTTAGCAGTGCTTCTCACTGCTTAAGATACGTTACATATGCATTCATCAGTATGCATAACCATTTCACTTTCATATATATATATATATATATATATATATATATATATATATATATATATATATATATATATATATATATATATATATATATATATATATATATATAGCTCACTACTACATAGGCCATTTCAATGCTTTTTACTAAAATTTCAATGATAAATGTCAGGAATTCTTTTCATATACAGATTTCCAACAGAAAATAAAAAGGGGAATGGTGGGACTCGAACCGGGAATGCCTCCTCTGTGTGCGAAGGTTCTACCACTACGCTATTGCTATTTTTCTTAATTTGCACATAAGTTTCTTATTGTCCTCTTCAGTGTCTTGTCTGTTAACTGTAGCTAAGCAATGGGCAAACCCGTGCAAACATGCACAAATATGGGCAGCTATATCGGGAATAATAAAAAAAAGAATGTGGGGGAGTGTAGTGTTGGGTATGTACACATTTGAGTGGACTCGCTCATGTCAGTTGACATTTCCCAATTGAGGGACTTGCAGGGGCGTGGATTTTTGGACTGCTCGGCAGTCCGACACGCCCCCTGCACTTGTGCATGCTCCATGTTAGCCTTTGAGTTGAGGCAGCGCACCCTCATTAATATGCATGGCAAGCTGCCATCTTACTCTTAGCCTGGCGTTTCCATGTAAGTCTACTTTAGTCTTACATGGAGGATTCGTGAATCCTGGGGATTATGTATGTCTGCTACACCTCTCATAGCAAACTAAATTCAAAATAAGTCATATAATCCCAATTACTATCCTAAGCTTAGCATATACATAGTACAGTGTAAGGAAAAAAAACACATCCTAACACTGAGTACGAGATTCAGAAATGGCATCTTCACACATAAGCAGGAGTTGTGCAGAGATTTAACTGCCCACACAAGATCTCGAGTACAATTGACAGTGAGAATTGTATTGTCATCCATTGCGCACCTTCTGCCATTCACTAGCAGAGCTGATTGTGGTAGGCAGGCTGTAGTGCACTTAATGCCACAGCAATGCAGTCCTGCTAGCCTCATTGTGGTAGGGGATGTTTTTTGTTGTCTGTGTGTGATACAGTAGCATAGGTCTGGGATCCAGTACTGGCATCACAACACCTAGGAGCCATACCATGAATACTTACTGGGTATGGTCATCAGTTTAGAACCAGTTAACACCCAGATAGTATAACACAATAGATACACACATTTGATACTAGTTCTAACCTTCATCTGCCAGCATGTGGAATCTACAGAATGTCATCCTGTGCTTCTGCTATTGCTCATGGCAATGATAATGTGTAACAAGACACCTGCTATGAAGCATGAATGTCCAGCATGATCACCTGCCAAGCCTGCAAAAGCATTATTCAGTGTTATAGGACATGCCATCTATTCATGTGGCAGAATGAATCATACTGCAGTTATAATACACTGTGTATGTCTGTGGAGGTGGCATTTTGTGTGGGAGCTTTTTGTGTATGTATATGTCTGTGTATGCAGTGTGTGTTTGTCTTTGTGTTCTGTTCAGATAAGCAGTGCAACACACATCATGGAACTCCGCTCTCAATGGAACATTATATGTTATTCAGGACTATGAAATACAGTTCAGAAACAGAGGCTCATTTACATGCATTATTATATAGGTATGGACACTGTGCATCTTTGCATCTCATTTCCATGTAATCCATGAATAATGATAATGTTTGGTTACAGCCTGGAAGGGTGCTGCTGTCTCTTGTGAAAAAAATCCTTTTCATTTAGTAGTATTGTTTTTGATAATCTGTATATGTATGCATGTTTACACATGTGAGTTTTGGATAACTACATAAATCATTGCATTCTGTACCCATATATTAACCCTTTTTGCCCATGTGAGTGTATTGCTGACTACGTATACCTTCTGGTTCACTTGTGTGGAGAGGATACTGATACATTAGCTTCTCTCTGTGGATATGAGGGATTTCTCTATGGATGGTACCCTTATTCTTCTGAGACATAGTACCCTTTTCAGTACCTAGTATGGTGTTCTTTGAATAATGCATCACCATTTATTTTGGTGTTAGTTATACGTTCATGGGGAACACTATGATATTCTCTGGCAGTGCATTTTAAACCTAGCAATGTTACTTACTTGTTGCTTTGCTTTCTTACCCCATAGATATTTAACTATTTATGAGTATTTTTCATGTGTTAGTTGGGTTTACTCCTCCTCTGCACTAGGGGGCCCTACTGCAATGTAGAACATTTAAGTACTACCACTGCCCATTTGGAGGATAGGGGTCAGTCTTGGGGTAATTTTCCAAATTCCCATCCATTGGTCACATTTTATTTGAATAAGGACAAAGGCTGAGCTGTGTTTAATGTGGATGGGTTGTCTATTCCTGAGAAGTGGTATCCTTTGAGATATGTACCTGAACCTCCAAACCACTTTGTTTATGTTGCAGAAGTTGGGATCCCTGGACCGGTGTTCCTAGTATCATTAGACTTGAGGATAACTATGGTGTTCATTACCATTTCTTCTGACCACTGACACTGTCTACAGTGTGCACTATCAAATCAACTGGTGTAGTATGTCCTTATGTTGTCTGTGACTCCTGGATGGATGTCTTCTTTGCTTACCCTGATGTACTAGCCTTACCCAGTGCATTTCAGGTCCCTAAACATCACCTTAAAATGTTAAAAATAATAACAAATATAAAAATGTATTCACTAATCCATACCACACACTGCAAGTCACAGAAATGGTAGTTGTAAAAAGTGTTGCATCTAAAAGAAATCCCATCTCACACTGAAAAAAAAAACCTTCTCACTGCAATCTCCAATAAATAAATCAATGAATAAATCAAATAGCAAACAATCAAACAAACAAATATAAAGAACTGAAGACTATGAACAAGAATCTTGTAGAAAATTCAAGCTGTAGTTGAAACTTCCCAACAAAACCCAACTGAAATACAAACTGAAAAACATAAAAGCAAAATTATAGTAAAATATGGAATAAATATATAAAACAGTTACATTAAATATTCCTTCTGATATTTTTTCTAAATAGTTCCATGATAGCAGAGTAAAGTGTATTTATTTTCAGTTTATATACCTAAATTATCTAGCATCTATCTTGTTACCATCTTTAACAATGTCTGCAAACAGCAGCCTTTCAGTTCCAAAGCCATTTTCTGTACTAATTAGCCACTCCTCTGACACCTGCTCACCTGGTCTCCAGTCACAAAATCACCATAATATTACAGTGTTTCAGACATGCTGCTGAAGGACTAAGATGTAAAACTTCACCTTCACAACTCTGAGTCTGGTTCCTAAGTCCGCCAGCCATAGGCTATTACTTTCATAAAAATAAAATAAGTGCCCCCCCCACCAAAAAAATAAATAAAACCTAAAGCTCCAACTAATAAAATAACAAGGCCTTATTTCTCATTAAAGAAGAAAATGATACCTCCTAGTCAAAACTTTATGAAAAAGCTGATTAATGAAGCAAACAAACAAAATAAGATACATAAATCCCACTATCCCAATTCCAGACGTTTTTTTTTTTTCATTAAGGCATACTTTATTTTAGTGCTATGTGCTATCTATGAACCTATGAAGGAAAATGGATAAAAGGAAGGTGAGGATTAGGAATATGATATACTAAATATCTGTATGAGAGTATTGTATCATTTTACCTTACACTTGGCTTCATCATCCATCATGCAACATACATTTAGTGCATCATACACCTCCATATATTTATGTTTATTTCACTAAATGTGAGGAAACTGTTATTTCAAAAAGTATGTAGCTCATGGCTCATACCATTTGTCTCAGTTATCTGTACATTTGTACATCTTAATCAGTTCTGTCATGGCAGCTCACCATCTTGCAGAATTCTGCTGCCTCAAATCACTCTCAGAATCCCCTTCCCCACTTTAACCAATTGGTTTAGGTTTAGGTTGGGATTGACAATCCTCTTTTCCGTGGCTGGTGGGCAGTGGTTTCTACTGTGACAGGTGGATGGAGAGTTGATTAGAACCACAGTTAATGCAGCATCCATGCTGGTCTCAAGGACCTAATTCGCCTGATGTAAGGCCTGTAACAGAATGAGTGTGTCTGTATTATACTGCTTTACTTGCAACACTGCAACACCTCTCTATCACAAATTAGTGTTGCAGCTTTCCCTGGATATCACCAAAAAGTCAAACAGCTGTGAGCAATCCCTGCTCAACCCTAGATATGTTTGCTGGCATCAGCTGCACAAGCCTTCCTGATCAAATGGCCACCTAGCTCCTAGTTTGCTAGTCAGTCTCAGAGAGTCAGTAGCTTGCTAATTGTCAACATATTTTCTTTATTCTGCTTTGCAAATGGGAACCCTATGGTTGAGAAAATGCATTCCTTGTGAAACTGGTGCTTATCTCTAGAACATTTCTGTAAACAAGCCATTTCTAAAATTCTTTAAATTAACATTGTATCCCTAGTAACCAAGTTCTGTGTGTTTAATAAATAAATATGTGAACAGCTGCTGTTGAATAGACAGTCTAGTGTTCCTGAAGCAGGATTTATGTAATTTAGAGTTACCCTGTTTGACCTGTTTCCTGCAGTGCCAGCAACCTGCTAATGTGTTCCAAAGAACTGCACTGTTTCTCTTCAGGGAATATTACATTAGTTTTTCCTGATGAGCCAGATGAGAAAATATTTAGCCAGCAAGGCCTACGGCCAGGCTGTCATTTAGTTATCTCTGAGTCTTGACACTTGGCAAACTATGCACAGCTGACTGCAGTAGCTATCCTCAGTTCCATCTGAATGGCTTCTGCAAAATCTTAGCTGTTAGTAAAAAGTTAATTATTCAAGGAAATGCCCATGTACCATAGCATGGCTTATTTTATTATTAGTAAGTCCTGCTTTCCCTATGATTATGGATAGTGCACACTGTTCCAAATATTGCAAATGAAATACATCTATAGAGTTCACATAAGAATAAGATATTCAATGAGACTATCATGCTATGTATTGTAACAGCTACCAGCACTAGGCAGTGTCTACCAAGCTGAGGGAATACAGAGATTACATTTAAGTAGCTTCATTCAAAAGACAAAAATAAATATATTATACTATTGTGGATGCAGTTTGTAAAAAAATACTTTCTGTGGAAAGCAAATGCG